>NW_027456829.1:0-297316 GCF_040206685.1 Ascaphus truei
TCATTACAGGGGCATTTACACTGCGCATCTCATTACAGGGGCATTTACACTGCGCATCTCATTACAGGGGCATTTACACGGCGCATCTCATTACAGGGGCATTTACACGGCGCATCTCATTACAGGGGCATTTACACTGCGCATCTCATTACAGGGTCATTTACACTGCGCATCTCATTACGGGGCATTTACACTGCGCATCTCATTACAGGGGCATTTACACTGCGCATCTCATTACAGGGGCATTTACACTGCGCATCTCATTACAGGGGCATTTACACTGCGCATCTCATTACAGGGGCATTTACACTGCGCATGTCATTACAGGGGCATTTACACTGCGCATCTCATTACAGGGGCATTTACACTGCGCATCTCATTAAGGGGCATTTACACTGGGCATCCCATTACGGGGCATTTACACTGCGCATCTCATTACAGGGGCATTTACATTGCGCATCTCATTACAGGGGCCTTTACACGGCGCATCTCATTACAGGGGCCTTTACACGGCGCATCTCATTACAGGGTCCTTTACACGGCGCATCTCATTACAGGGGCCTTTACACAGCGCATCTCATTACAGGGGCCTTTACACTGCGCATCTCATTACAGGGGCCTTTACATTGCACATCTCATTACAAGGGTCTTTACACTGCGCATCTCATTACAGGGGCATTTACACTGCGCATCTCATTACAGGGGCATTTAAACTGCGCATCTCATTACAGGGGCATTTAAACTGCGCATCTCATTACAGGGGCATTTATACTGCGCATCTCATTACAGGGGCATTTACACTGCGCATCTCATTACAGGGGCATTTACACTGCGCATCTCATTACAGGGGCCTTTACACTGCGCATCTCATTACAGGGGCATTTACACTGCGCATCTCATTACAGGGGCATTTACACTGCGCATCTCATTACAGGGGCATTTACACGGCGCATCTCATTACAGGGGCATTTACACTGCGCATCTTATTACAGGGGCATTTACACTGCGCATCTCATTACAGGGGCATTTACACTGCTCATCTCATTACAGGGGCATTTACACTGCGCATCTCATTACAGGGGCATTTACACTGCGCATCTCATTACAGGGGCTTTACATTGCGCATCTCATTACAGGGGCCTTTACACGGCGCATCTCATTAGAGGGGCCTTTACACGGCGCATCTCATTACAGGGGCCTTTACATGGCGCATCTCATTACAGGGGCCTTGACACAGCACATCTCATTACAGGGGCCTTTACACTGCGCATCTCATTACAGGGGCCTTTACACTGCGCATCTCATTACAAGGGCCTTTACACTGCGCATCTCATTACAGTGGCATTTACACTGCGCATCTCATTACAGGGGCATTTACACTGCGCTTCTCATTACAGGGGCATTTACACTGCGCATCTCATTACAGGGGCATTTACACTGCGCATCTCATTACAGGGGCATTTACACTGCGCATGTCATTACAGGGGCATTTACACTGTGCATCTCATTACGGGGCATTTACACTGCGCATCTCATTACAGGGCATTTACACTGTGCATCTCATTAAGGGGCATTTACACTGGGCATCCCATTACGGGGCATTTACACTGCGCATCTCATTACAGGGGCATTTACATTGCGCATCTCATTACAGGGGCCTTTACACGGCGCATCTCATTACAGGGGCCTTTACACAGCGCATCTCATTACAGGGGCCTTTACACTGCGCATCTCATTACAGGGGCCTTTACATTGCGCATCTCATTACAAGGGTCTTTACACTGCGCATCTCATTACAGGGGCATTTACACTGCGCATCTCATTACAGGGGCATTTACACTGCGCATCTCATTACAGGGGCATTTACACTGCACATCTCATTACAGGGGCATTTACACGGCGCATCTCATTACAGGGGCATTTACACGGCGCATCTCATTACAGGGGCATTTACACTGCGCATCTCATTACAGGGGCATTTACACTGCGCATCTCATTACGGGGCATTTACACTGCGCATCTCATTACAGAGGCATTTACACTGCGCATCTCATTACAGGGGCCTTTACACGGCGCATCTCATTACATGGTCCTTTATACGGCGCATCTCATTACAGGGGCCTTTACACAGCGCATCTCATTACAGGGGCCTTTACACTGCGCATCTCATTACAGGGGCCTTTACATTGCGCATCTCATTACAAGGGTCTTTACACTGCGCATCTCATTACAGGGGCATTTACACTGCGCATCTCATTACAGGGGCATTTACACTGCGCATCTCATTACAGGGGCATTTACACTGCGCATCTCATTACAGGGGAATTTACACTGAGCATCTCATTACAGGGGCATTTACACTGCGCATCTCATTACAGGGGCATTTACACTGCGCATCTCATTACAGGGGCATTTACACTGCGCATCTCATTACAGGGGCATTTACACTGCGCATCTCATTACAGGGGCATTTACACGGCGCATCTCATTACAGGGGCATTTACACGGCGCATCTCATTACAGGGGCATTTACACTGCGCATCTCATTACAGGGTCATTTACACTGCGCATCTCATTACGGGGCATTTACACTGCGCATCTCATTACAAGGGCATTTACACTGCGCATCTCATTACAGGGGCATTTACACTGCGCATCTCATTACAGGGGCATTTACACTGCGCATCTCATTACAGGGGCATTTACACTGCGCATGTCATTACAGGGGCATTTACACTGCGCATCTCATTACAGGGGCATTTACATTGCGCATCTCATTACAGGGGCCTTTACACTGCGCATCTCATTACAGGGGCCTTTACATTGCGCATCTCATTACAAGGGTCTTTACACTGCGCATCTCATTACAGGGGCATTTACACTGCGCATCTCATTACAGGGGCATTTACACTGCGCATCTCATTACAGGGGCATTTACACTGCGCATCTCATTACAGGGGCATTTACACTGCGCATCTCATTACAGGGGCATTTACACTGCGCATCTCATTACAGGGGCCTTTACACTGCGCATCTCATTACAGGGGCCTTTACACTGCGCATCTCATTACAGGGGCCTTTACACGGCGCATCTCATTACGGGGAATTTACACTGCGCATGTCATTACAGGGGCATTTACACTGCGCATGTCATTACAGGGGCATTTACACTGCGCATCTCATTACGGGGCATTTACACTGTGCATCTCATTACATGGCATTTACACTGTGCATCTCATTAAGGGCATTTACACTGGGCATCCCATTACGGGGCATTTACACTGCGCATCTCATTACAGGGGCCTTTACATTGCGCATCTCATTACAAGGGTCTTTACACTGCGCATCTCATTACAGGGGCATTTACACTGCGCATCTCATTACAGGGGCATTTACACTGCGCATCTCATTACAGGGGAATTTACACTGAGCATCTCATTACAGGGGCATTTACACTGCGCATCTCAATACAGGGGCATTTACACTGCGCATCTCATTACAGGGGCATTTACACTGCGCATCTCATTACAGGGGCATTTACACTGCGCATCTCATTACAAGGTCCTTTACACTGCGCATCTCATTACGGGGAATTTACACTGCGCATGTCATTACAGGGGCATTTACACTGCGCATGTCATTACAGGGGCATTTACACTGCGCATGTCATTACAGGGGAATTTACACTGTGCATCTCATTACGGGGCATTTACACTGCGCATCTCATTACATGGCATTTACACTGTGCATCTCATTAAGGGCATTTACACTGGGCATCCCATTACGGGGCATTTACACTGCGCATCTCATTACAGGGGCTTTACATTGCGCATCTCATTACAGGGGCCTTTACACGGCGCATCTCATTAGAGGGGCCTTTACACGGCGCATCTCATTACAGGGGCCTTTACATGGCGCATCTCATTACAGGGGCCTTTACACAGCACATCTCATTACAGGGGCCTTTACACTGCGCATCTCATTACAGGGGCCTTTACACTGCGCATCTCATTACAAGGGCCTTTACACTGCGCATCTCATTACAGGGGCATTTACACTGCGCTTCTCATTACAGGGGCATTTACACTGCGCATCTCATTACAGGGGCATTTACACTGCGCATCTCATTACAGGGGCATTTACACTGCGCATGTCATTACAGGGGCATTTACACTGCGCATCTCATTACAGGGCATTTACACTGTGCATCTCATTAAGGGGCATTTACACTGGGCATCCCATTACGGGGCATTTACACTGCGCATCTCATTACAGGGGCATTTACATTGCGCATCTCATTACAGGGGCCTTTACACTGCGCATCTCATTACAGGGGCCTTTACATTGCGCATCTCATTACAAGGGTCTTTACATTGCGCATCTCATTACAGGGGCATTTACACTGCGCATCTCATTACAGGGGCATTTACACTGCGCATCTCATTACAGGGGCATTTACACTGCGCATCTCATTACAGGGGCATTTACACTGCGCATCTCATTACAGGGGCATTTACACTGCGCATCTCATTACAGGGGCATTTACACTGCGCATCTCATTACAGGGGCATTTACACTGCGCATCTCATTACAGGGGCATTTACACGGCGCATCTCATTACAGGGGCATTTACACGGCGCATCTCATTACAGGGGCATTTACACTGCGCATCTCATTACAGGGGCATTTACACTGCGCATCTCATTACGGGGCATTTACACTGCGCATCTCATTACAGAGGCATTTACACTGCGCATCTCATTACAGGGGCCTTTACACGGCGCATCTCATTACAGGGTCCTTTACACGGCGCATCTCATTACAGGGGCCTTTACACGGCGCATCTCATTACAGGGGCCTTTACACTGCGCATCTCATTACAGGGGCCTTTACATTGCGCATCTCATTACAAGGGTCTTTACACTGCGCATCTCATTACAGGGGCATTTACACTGCGCATCTCATTACAGGGGCATTTACACTGCGCATCTCATTACAGGGGCATTTACACTGAGCATCTCATTACAGGGGCATTTACACTGCGCATCTCATTACAGGGGCATTTACACTGCGCATCTCATTACAGGGGCATTTACACTGCGCATCTCATTACAGGGGCATTTACACTGCGCATCTCATTACAGGGGCATTTACACGGCGCATCTCATTACAGGGGCATTTACACGGCGCATCTCATTACAGGGGCATTTACACTGCGCATCTCATTACAGGGTCATTTACACTGCGCATCTCATTACGGGGCATTTACACTGCGCATCTCATTACAGGGGCATTTACACTGCGCATCTCATTACAGGGGCATTTACACTGCGCATCTCATTACAGGGGCATTTACACTGCGCATCTCATTACAGGGGCATTTACACTGCGCATGTCATTACAGGGGCATTTACACTGCGCATCTCATTACAGGGGCATTTACATTGCGCATCTCATTACAGGGGCCTTTACACTGCGCATCTCATTACAGGGGCCTTTACATTGCGCATCTCATTACAAGGGTCTTTACACTGCGCATCTCATTACAGGGGCATTTACACTGCGCATCTCATTACAGGGGCATTTACACTGCGCATCTCATTACAGGGGCATTTACACTGCGCATCTCATTACAGGGGCATTTACACTGCGCATCTCATTACAGGGGCATTTACACTGCGCATCTCATTACAGGGGCATTTACACTGCGCATCTCATTACAGGGGCATTTACACTGCGCATCTCATTACAGGGGCATTTACACTGCGCATCTCATTACAGGGGCATTTACACTGCGCATCTCATTACAGGGGCATTTACACTGCGCATCTCATTACAGGGGCATTTACACTGCGCATCTCATTACAGGGGCTTTACATTGCGCATCTCATTACAGGGGCCTTTACACGGCGCATCTCATTAGAGGGGCCTTTACACGGCGCATCTCATTACAGGGGCCTTTACATGGCGCATCTCATTACAGGGGCCTTGACACAGCACATCTCATTACAGGGGCCTTTTCACTGTGCATCTCATTACAAGGGCCTTTACACTGCGCATCTCATTACAGTGGCATTTACACTGCGCATCTCATTACAGGTGCATTTACACTGCGCTTCTCATTACAGGGGCATTTACTCTGCGCATCTCATTACAGGGGCATTTACACTGCGCATCTCATTACAGGGGCATTTACACGGAGCATGTCATTACAGGGGCATTTACACTGTGCATCTCATTACGGGGCATTTACACTGCGCATCTCATTACAGGGCATTTACACTGTGCATCTCATTAAGGGGCATTTACACTGGGCATCCCATTACGGGGCATTTACACTGCGCATCTCATTACAGGGGCATTTACATTGCGCATCTCATTACAGGGGCCTTTACACGGCGCATCTCATTACAGGGGCCTTTACACAGCGCATCTCATTACAGGGGCCTTTACACTGCGCATCTCATTACAGGGGCCTTTACATTGCGCATCTCATTACAAGGGTCTTTACACTGCGCATCTCATTACAGGGGCATTTACACTGCGCATCTCATTACAGGGGCATTTACACTGCGCATCTCATTACAGGGGCATTTACACTGCACATCTCATTACAGGGGCATTTACACGGCGCATCTCATTACAGGGGCATTTACACGGCGCATCTCATTACAGGGGCATTTACACTGCGCATCTCATTACAGGGGCATTTACACTGCGCATCTCATTACGGGGCATTTACACTGCGCATCTCATTACAGAGGCATTTACACTGCGCATCTCATTACAGGGGCCTTTACACGGCGCATCTCATTACAGGGTCCTTTATACGGCGCATCTCATTACAGGGGCCTTTACACAGCGCATCTCATTACAGGGGCCTTTACACTGCGCATCTCATTACAGGGGCCTTTACATTGCGCATCTCATTACAAGGGTCTTTACACTGCGCATCTCATTACAGGGGCATTTACACTGCGCATCTCATTACAGGGGCATTTACACTGCGCATCTCATTACAGGGGCATTTACACTGCGCATCTCATTACAGGGGAATTTACACTGAGCATCTCATTACAGGGGCATTTACACTGCGCATCTCATTACAGGGGCATTTACACTGCGCATCTCATTACAGGGGCATTTACACTGCGCATCTCATTACAGGGGCATTTACACTGCGCATCTCATTACAGGGGCATTTACACGGCGCATCTCATTACAGGGGCATTTACACGGCGCATCTCATTACAGGGGCATTTACACTGCGCATCTCATTACAAGGGCATTTACACTGCGCATCTCATTACAGGGGCATTTACACTGCGCATCTCATTACAGGGGCATTTACACTGCGCATCTCATTACAGGGGCATTTACACTGCGCATGTCATTACAGGGGCATTTACACTGCGCATCTCATTACAGGGGCATTTACACTGCGCATGTCATTACAGGGGCCTTTACACTGCGCATCTCATTACAGGGGCCTTTACATTGCGCATCTCATTACAAGGGTCTTTACACTGCGCATCTCATTACAGGGGCCTTTACATTGCGCATCTCATTACAAGGGTCTTTACACTGCGCATCTCATTACAGGGGCATTTACACTGCGCATCTCATTACAGGGGCATTTACACTGCGCATCTCATTACAGGGGCATTTACACTGCGCATCTCATTACAGGGGCATTTACACTGCGCATCTCATTACAGGGGCATTTACACTGCGCATCTCATTACAGGGGCATTTACACTGCGCATCTCATTACAGGGGCATTTACACTGCGCATCTCATTACAGGGGCATTTACACGGCGCATCTCATTACAGGGGCATTTACACGGCGCATCTCATTACAGGGGCATTTACACTGTGCATCTCATTACAGGGGCATTTACACTGCGCATACCATTACGGGGCATTTACACTGCGCATCTCATTACAGAGGCATTTACACTGCGCATCTCATTACAGGGGCCTTTACACGGCGCATCTCATTACAGGGTCCTTTACACGGCGCATCTCATTACAGGGGCCTTTACACAGCGCATCTCATTACAGGGGCCTTTACACTGCGCATCTCATTACAGGGGCCTTTACATTGCGCATCTCATTACAAGGGTCTTTACACTGCGCATCTCATTACAGGGGCATTTACACTGCGCATCTCATTACAGGGGCATTTACACTGCGCATCTCATTACAGGGGAATTTACACTGAGCATCTCATTACAGGGGCATTTACACTGCGCATCTCATTACAGGGGCATTTACACTGCGCATCTCATTACAGGGGCATTTACACTGCGCATCTCATTACAGGGGCATTTACACTGCGCATCTCATTACAAGGTCCTTTACACTGCGCATCTCATTACGGGGAATTTACACTGCGCATGTCATTACAGGGGCATTTACACTGCGCATGTCATTACAGGGGCATTTACACTGCGCATGTCATTACAGGGGAATTTACACTGTGCATCTCATTACGGGGCATTTACACTGCGCATCTCATTACATGGCATTTACACTGTGCATCTCATTAAGGGCATTTACACTGGGCATCCCATTACGGGGCATTTACACTGCGCATCTCATTACAGGGGCCTTTACATTGCGCATCTCATTACAAGGGTCTTTACACTGCGCATCTCATTACAGGGGCATTTACACTGCGCATCTCATTACAGGGGCATTTACACTGCGCATCTCATTACAGGGGAATTTACACTGAGCATCTCATTACAGGGGCATTTACACTGCGCATCTCAATACAGGGGCATTTACACTGCGCATCTCATTACAGGGGCATTTACACTGCGCATCTCATTACAGGGGCATTTACACTGCGCATCTCATTACAAGGTCCTTTACACTGCGCATCTCATTACGGGGAATTTACACTGCGCATGTCATTACAGGGGCATTTACACTGCGCATGTCATTACAGGGGCATTTACACTGCGCATGTCATTACAGGGGAATTTACACTGTGCATCTCATTACGGGGCATTTACACTGCGCATCTCATTACATGGCATTTACACTGTGCATCTCATTAAGGGCATTTACACTGGGCATCCCATTACGGGGCATTTACACTGCGCATCTCATTACAGGGGCTTTACATTGCGCATCTCATTACAGGGGCCTTTACACGGCGCATCTCATTAGAGGGGCCTTTACACGGCGCATCTCATTACAGGGGCCTTTACATGGCGCATCTCATTACAGGGGCCTTTACACAGCACATCTCATTACAGGGGCCTTTACACTGCGCATCTCATTACAGGGGCCTTTACACTGCGCATCTCATTACAAGGGCCTTTACACTGCGCATCTCATTACAGTGGCATTTACACTGCGCATCTCATTACAGGGGCATTTACACTGCGCTTCTCATTACAGGGGCATTTACACTGCGCATCTCATTACAGGGGCATTTACACTGCGCATCTCATTACAGGGGCATTTACACGGCGCATGTCATTACAGGGGCATTTACACTGTGCATCTCATTACGGGGCATTTACACTGCGCATCTCATTACAGGGCATTTACACTGTGCATCTCATTAAGGGGCATTTACACTGGGCATCCCATTACGGGGCATTTACACTGCGCATCTCATTACAGGGGCATTTACATTGCGCATCTCATTACAGGGGCCTTTACACTGCGCATCTCATTACAGGGGCCTTTACATTGCGCATCTCATTACAAGGGTCTTTACATTGCGCATCTCATTACAGGGGCATTTACACTGCGCATCTCATTACAGGGGCATTTACACTGCGCATCTCATTACAGGGGCATTTACACTGCGCATCTCATTACAGGGGCATTTACACTGCGCATCTCATTACAGGGGCATTTACACTGCGCATCTCATTACAGGGGCATTTACACTGCGCATCTCATTACAGGGGCATTTACACTGCGCATCTCATTACAGGGGCATTTACACTGCGCATCTCATTACAGGGGCATTTACACTGCGCATCTCATTACGGGGCATTTACACTGCGCATCTCATTACAGAGGCATTTACACTGCGCATCTCATTACAGGGGCCTTTACACGGCGCATCTCATTACAGGGGCCTTTACACAGCGCATCTCATTACAGGGGCCTTTACACTGCGCATCTCATTACAGGGGCCTTTACATTGCGCATCTCATTACAAGGGTCTTTACACTGCGCATCTCATTACAGGGGCATTTACACTGCGCATCTCATTACAGGGGCATTTACACTGCGCATCTCATTACAGGGGCATTTACACTGAGCATCTCATTACAGGGGCATTTACACTGCGCATCTCATTACAGGGGCATTTACACTGCGCATCTCATTACAGGGGCATTTACACTGCGCATCTCATTACAGGGGCATTTACACTGCGCATCTCATTACAGGGGCATTTACACGGCGCATCTCATTACAGGGGCATTTACACGGCGCATCTCATTACAGGGGCATTTACACTGCGCATCTCATTACAGGGTCATTTACACTGCGCATCTCATTACGGGGCATTTACACTGCGCATCTCATTACAGGGGCATTTACACTGCGCATCTCATTACAGGGGCATTTACACTGCGCATCTCATTACAGGGGCATTTACACTGCGCATCTCATTACAGGGGCATTTACACTGCGCATGTCATTACAGGGGCATTTACACTGCGCATCTCATTACAGGGGCATTTACATTGCGCATCTCATTACAGGGGCCTTTAAACTGCGCATCTCATTACAGGGGCCTTTACATTGCGCATCTCATTACAAGGGTCTTTACACTGCGCATCTCATTACAGGGGCATTTACACTGCGCATCTCATTACAGGGGCATTTACACTGCGCATCTCATTACAGGGGCATTTACACTGCGCATCTCATTACAGGGGCATTTACACTGCGCATCTCATTACAGGGGCATTTACACTGCGCATCTCATTACAGGGGCATTTACACTGCGCATCTCATTACAGGGGCATTTACACTGCGCATCTCATTACAGGGGAATTTACACGGCGCATCTCATTACAGGGGAATTTACACGGCGCATCTCATTACAGGGGCATTTACACTGCGCATCTCATTACAGGGGCATTTACACTGCGCATCTCATTACGGGGCATTTACACTGCGCATCTCATTACAGAGGCATTTACACTGCGCATCTCATTACAGGGGCCTTTACACGGCGCATCTCATTACAGGGTCCTTTACACGGCGCATCTCATTACAGGGGCCTTTACACAGCGCATCTCATTACAGGGGCCTTTACACTGCGCATCTCATTACAGGGGCCTTTACATTGCGCATCTCATTACAAGGGTCTTTACACTGCGCATCTCATTACAGGGGCATTTACACTGCGCATCTCATTACAGGGGCATTTACACTGCGCATCTCATTACAGGGGAATTTACACTGAGCATCTCATTACAGGGGCATTTACACTGCGCATCTCATTACAGGGGCATTTACACTGCGCATCTCATTACAGGGGCATTTACATTGCGCATCTCATTACAGGAGCATTTACACTGCGCATCTCATTACAGGGGCATTTACACGGCGCATCTCATTACAGGGGCATTTACACGGCGCATCTCATTACAGGGGCATTTACACTGCGCATCTCATTACAGGGTCATTTACACTGCGCATCTCATTACGGGGCATTTACACTGCGCATCTCATTACAGGGGCATTTACACTGCGCATCTCATTACAGGGGCATTTACACTGCGCATCTCATTACAGGGGCATTTACACTGCGCATCTCATTACAGGGGCATTTACACTGCGCATGTCATTACAGGGGCATTTACACTGCGCATCTCATTACAGGGGCATTTACACTGCGCATCTCATTAAGGGGCATTTACACTGGGCATCCCATTACGGGGCATTTACACTGCGCATCTCATCACAGGGGCATTTACATTGCGCATCTCATTACAGGGGCCTTTACACGGCGCATCTCATTACAGGGGCCTTTACACGGCGCATCTCATTACAGGGTCCTTTACACGGCGCATCTCATTACAGGGGCCTTTACACAGCGCATCTCATTACAGGGGCCTTTACACTGCGCATCTCATTACAGGGGCCTTTACATTGCACATCTCATTTCAAGGGTCTTTACACTGCGCATCTCATTACAGGGGCATTTACACTGCGCATCTCATTACAGGGGCATTTAAACTGCGCATCTCATTACAGGGGCATTTAAACTGCGCATCTCATTACAGGGGCATTTATACTGCGCATCTCATTACAGGGGCATTTACACTGCGCATCTCATTACAGGGGCATTTACACTGCGCATCTCATTACAGGGGCCTTTACACTGCGCATCTCATTACAGAGGCATTTACACTGCGCATCTCATTACAGGGGCATTTACACTGCGCATCTCATTACAGGGGCATTTACACGGCGCATCTCATTACAGGGGCATTTACACTGCGCATCTTATTACAGGGGCATTTACACTGCGCATCTCATTACAGGGGCATTTACACTGCGCATCTCATTACAGGGGCATTTACACTGCGCATCTCATTACAGGGGCATTTACACTACGCATCTCATTACAGAGGCTTTACATTGCGCATCTCATTACAGGGGCCTTTACACGGTGCATCTCATTAGAGGGGCCTTTACACGGCGCATCTCATTACAGGGGCCTTTACACGGCGCATCTCATTACAGGGGCCTTTACACAGCACATCTCATTACAGGGGCCTTTACACTGCGCATCTCATTACAGGGGCCTTTACACTGCGCATCTCATTACAAGGGCCTTTACACTGCGCATCTCATTACAGTGGCATTTACACTGCGCATCTCATTACAGGGGCATTTACACTGCGCTTCTCATTACAGGGGCATTTACACTGCGCATCTCATTACAGGGGCATTTACACTGCGCATCTCATTACAGGGGCATTTACACTGCGCATGTCATTACAGGGGCATTTACACTGTGCATCTCATTACGGGGCATTTACACTGCGCATCTCATTACAGGGCATTTACACTGTGCATCTCATTAAGGGGCATTTACACTGGGCATCCCATTACGGGGCATTTACACTGTGCATCTCATTACAGGGGCATTTACATTGCGCATCTCATTACAGGGGCCTTTACACGGCGCATCTCATTACAGGGGCCTTTACACAGCGCATCTCATTACAGGGGCCTTTACACTGCGCATCTCATTACAGGGGCCTTTACATTGCGCATCTCATTACAAGGGTCTTTACACTGCGCATCTCATTACAGGGGCATTTACACTGCGCATCTCATTACATGGGCATTTACACTGCGCATCTCATTACAGGGGCATTTACACTGCGCATCTCATTACAGGGGCATTTACACTGCGCATCTCATTACAGGGGCATTTACACTGCGCATCTCATTACAGGGGCATTTACACGGCGCATCTCATTACAGGGGCATTTACACGGCGCATCTCATTACAGGGGCCTTTACATTGCGCATCTCATTACAAGGGTCTTTACACTGCGCATCTCATTACAGGGGCATTTACACTGCGCATCTCATTACAGGGGCATTTACACTGCGCATCTCATTACAGGGGAATTTACACTGAGCATCTCATTACAGGGGCATTTACACTGCGCATCTCATTACAGGGGCATTTACACTGCGCATCTCATTACAGGGGCATTTACACTGCGCATCTCATTACAGGGGCATTTACACTGCGCATCTCATTACAGGGGCATTTACACTGCGCATCTCATTACAGGGGCATTTACACTGCGCATCTCATTACAGGGGCATTTACACGGCGCATCTCATTACAGGGGCATTTACACGGCGCATCTCATTACAGGGGCATTTACACGGCGCATCTCATTACAGGGGCATTTACACTGCGCATCTCATTACAGGGTCATTTACACTGCGCATCTCATTACGGGGCATTTACACTGCGCATCTCATTACAGGGGCATTTACACTGCGCATCTCATTACAGGGGAATTTACACTGAGCATCTCATTACAGGGGCATTTACACTGCGCATCTCATTACAGGGGCATTTACACTGCGCATCTCATTACAGGGGCATTTACACTGCGCATCTCATTACAGGGGCATTTACACTGCGCATCTCATTACAGGGGCATTTACACTGCGCATCTCATTACAGGGGCATTTACACTGCGCATCTCATTACAGGGGCATTTACACGGCGCATCTCATTACAGGGGCATTTACACGGCGCATCTCATTACAGGGGCATTTACACTGCGCATCTCATTACAGGGTCATTTACACTGCGCATCTCATTACGGGGCATTTACACTGCGCATCTCATTACAGGGGCATTTACACTGCGCATCTCATTACAGGGGCATTTACACTGCGCATCTCATTACAGGGGCATTTACACTGCGCATGTCATTACAGGGGCATTTACACTGCGCATCTCATTACAGGGGCATTTACACTGCGCATCTCATTAAGGGGCATTTACACTGGGCATCCCATTACGGGGCATTTACACTGCGCATCTCATTACAGGGGCATTTACATTGCGCATCTCATTACAGGGGCCTTTACACGGCGCATCTCATTACAGGGGCCTTTACACGGCGCATCTCATTACAGGGTCCTTTACACGGCGCATCTCATTACAGGGGCCTTTACACAGCGCATCTCATTACAGGGGCCTTTACACTGCGCATCTCATTACAGGGGCCTTTACATTGCACATCTCATTACAAGGGTCTTTACACTGCGCATCTCATTACAGGGGCATTTACACTGCGCATCTCATTACAGGGGCATTTAAACTGCGCATCTCATTACAGGGGCATTTAAACTGCGCATCTCATTACAGGGGCATTTATACTGCGCATCTCATTACAGGGGCATTTACATTGCGCATCTCATTACAGGGGCCTTTACACGGCGCATCTCATTACAGGGTCCTTTACACGGCGCATCTCATTACAGGGGCATTTACACTGCGCATCTCATTACTGGGGAATTTACACTGAGCATCTCATTACAGGGGCCTTTACACAGCGCATCTCATTACAGGGGCCTTTACACTGCGCATCTCATTACAGGGGCCTTTACATTGCGCATCTCATTACAAGGGTCTTTACACTGCGCATCTCATTACAGGGGCATTTACACTGCGCATCTCATTACAGGGGCATTTACACTGCGCATCTCATTACAGTGGCATTTACACTGCGCATCTCATTACAGGGGCATTTACACTGCGCATCTCATTACAGGGGCATTTACACTGCGCATCTCATTACAGGGGCATTTACACGGCGCATCTCATTACAGGGGCATTTACACGGCGCATCTCATTACAGGGGCATTTACACTGCGCATGTCATTACAGGGGCATTTACACTGCGCATCTCATTACGGGGCATTTACACTGCGCATCTCATTACAGAGGCATTTACACTGCGCATCTCATTACAGGGGCCTTTACACGGCGCATCTCATTACAGGGTCCTTTACACGGCGCATCTCATTACAGGGGCCTTTACACAGCGCATCTCATTACAGGGGCCTTTACACTGCGCATCTCATTACAGGGGCCTTTACATTGCGCATCTCATTACAAGGGTCTTTACACTGCGCATCTCATTACAGGGGCATTTACACTGCGCATCTCATTACAGGGGCATTTACACTGCGCATCTCATTACAGGGGAATTTACAGTGAGCATCTCATTACAGGGGCATTTACACTGCGCATCTCATTACAGGGGCATTTACACTGCGCATCTCATTACAGGGGCATTTACACGGCGCATCTCATTACAGGGGCATTTACACGGCGCATCTCATTACAGGGGCATTTACACGGCGCATCTCATTACAGGGGCATTTACACGGCGCATCTCATTACAGGGGCATTTACACGGCGCATCTCATTACAGGGGCATTTACACTGCGCATCTCATTACAGGGTCATTTACACTGCGCATCTCATTACGGGGCATTTACACTGCGCATCTCATTACAGGGGCATTTACACTGCGCATCTCATTACAGGGGCATTTACACTGCGCATCTCATTACAGGGGCATTTACACTGTGCATCTCATTACAGGGGCATTTACACTGCGCATCTCATTACAGGGGCATTTACACTGCGCATCTCATTACAGGGGCATTTACACTGCGCATCTCATTACAGGGGCATTTACACTGCGCATCTCATTACAGGGGCATTTACACTGCGCATCTCATTACAGGGGCATTTACACGGCGCATCTCATTACAGGGGCATTTACACGGCGCATCTCATTACAGGGGCATTTACACTGCGCATCTCATTACAGGGGCATTTACACTGCGCATCTCATTACAGGGGCATTTACACTGCGCATCTCATTACAGGGGCATTTACACTGCGCATCTCATTACAGGGGCATTTACACTGCGCATCTCATTAAGGGGCATTTACACTGGGCATCCCATTACGGGGCATTTACACTGCGCATCTCATTACAGGGGCATTTACATTGCGCATCTCATTACAGGGGCCTTTACACGGCGCATCTCATTACAGGGGCCTTTACACGGCGCATCTCATTACAGGGTCCTTTACACGGCGCATCTCATTACAGGGTCCTTTACACGGCGCATCTCATTACAGGGGCCTTTACACAGCACATCTCATTACAGGGGCCTTTACACTGCGCATCTCATTACGGGGGCCTTTACATTGCACATCTCATTACAAGGGTCTTTACACTGCGCATCTCATTACAGGGGCATTTACACTGCGCATCTCATTACAGGGGCATTTAAACTGCGCATCTCATTACAGGGGCATTTAAACTGCGCATCTCATTACAGGGGCATTTAAACTGCGCATCTCATTACAGGGGCATTTATACTGCGCATCTCATTACAGGGGCATTTACATTGCGCATCTCATTACAGGGGCCTTTACACGGCGCATCTCATTACAGGGTCCTTTACACGGCGCATCTCATTACAGGGGCATTTACACTGCGCATCTCATTACAGGGGAATTTACACTGAGCATCTCATTACAGGGGCATTTACACTGCGCATCTCATTACAGGGGCCTTTACACTGCGCATCTCATTACAGAGGCATTTACACTGCGCATCTCATTACAGGGGCCTTTACACTGCGCATCTCATTACAGGGGCATTTACACTGCGCATCTCATTACAGGGGCATTTACACTGCGCATCTCATTACAGGGGCATTTACACTGCGCATCTCATTACAGGGGCATTTACACTGCGCATCTCATTACAGGGGCCTTTACACTGCGCATCTCATTACGGGGCTTTTACACTGCGCATCTCATTACAGGGTCCTTTACACTGCGCATCTCATTACGGGGAATTTACACTGCGCATGTCATTACAGGGGCATTTACACTGCGCATGTCATTACAGGGGCATTTACACTGCGCATCTCATTACAGGGGCATTTACACTGCGCATCTCATTACAGGGGCATTTACACTGCGCATCTCATTACAGGGGCATTTACACTGCGCATCTCATTACAGGGGCATTTACACGGCGCATCTCATTACAGGGGCATTTACACGGCGCATCTCATTACAGGGGCATTTACACTGCGCATCTCATTACAGGGGCATTTACACTGCGCATCTCATTACGGGGCATTTACACTGCGCATCTCATTACAGAGGCATTTACACTGCGCATCTCATTACAGGGGCCTTTACACGGCGCATCTCATTACAGGGTCCTTTACACGACGCATCTCATTACAGGGGCCTTTACACAGCGCATCTCATTACAGGGGCCTTTACACTGCGCATCTCATTACAGGGGCCTTTACATTGCGCATCTCATTACAAGGGTCTTTACACTGCGCATCTCATTACAGGGGCATTTACACTGCGCATCTCATTACAGGGGCATTTACACTGCGCATCTCATTACAGGGGCATTTACACTGCACATCTCATTACAGAGGCATTTACACTGCGCATCTCATTACAGGGGCATTTACACTGCGCATCTCATTACAGGGGCATTTAGACTGCGCATCTCATTACAGGGGCATTTACACTGCGCATCTCATTACAGGGGCATTTACACGGCGCATCTCATTACAGGGGCATTTAAACGGCGCATCTCATTACTGGGGCATTTACACTGCGCATCTCATTACAGGGTCATTTACACTGCGCATCTCATTACGGGGCATTTACACTGCGCATCTCATTACAGGGGCATTTACACTGCGCATCTCATTACAGGGGCATTTACACTGCGCATCTCATTACAGGGGCATTTACACTGCGCATCTCATTACAGGGGCATTTACACTGCGCATGTCATTACAGGGGCATTTACACTGCGCATCTCATTACAGGGGCATTTACACTGCGCATCTCATTAAGGGGCATTTACACTGGGCATCCCATTACGGGGCATTTACACTGCGCATCTCATTACAGGGGCATTTACATTGCGCATCTCATTACAGGGGCCTTTACACGGCGCATCTCATTACAGGGGCCTTTACACGGCGCATCTCATTACAGGGTCCTTTACACGGCGCATCTCATTACAGGGGCCTTTACACAGCGCATCTCATTACAGGGGCCTTTACACTGCGCATCTCATTACAGGGTCATTTACACTGCGCATCTCATTACGGGGCATTTACACTGCGCATCTCATTACAGGGGCATTTACACTGCGCATCTCATTACAGGGGCATTTACACTGCGCATCTCATTACAGGGGCATTTACACTGCGCATCTCATTACAGGGGCATTTACACTGCGCATGTCATTACAGGGGCATTTACACTGCGCATCTCATTACAGGGGCATTTACATTGCGCATCTCATTACAGGGGCCTTTACACTGCGCATCTCATTACAGGGGCCTTTACATTGCGCATCTAATTACAAGGGTCTTTACACTGCGCATCTCATTACAGGGGCATTTACACTGTGCATCTCATTACAGGGGCATTTACACTGCGCATCTCATTACAGGGGCATTTACACTGCGCATCTCATTACAGGGGCATTTACACTGCGCATCTCATTACAGGGGCATTTACACTGCGCATCTCATTACAGGGGCATTTACACTGCGCATCTCATTACAGGGGCATTTACACGGCGCATCTCATTACAGGGGCATTTACACTGCGCATCTCATTACAGGGGCATTTACACTGCGCATCTCATTACGGGGCATTTACACTGCGCATCTCATTACAGAGGCATTTACACTGCGCATCTCATTACAGGGGCCTTTACACGGCGCATCTCATTACAGGGTCCTTTACACGACGCATCTCATTACAGGGGCCTTTACACAGCGCATCTCATTACAGGGGCCTTTAC
Source organism: Ascaphus truei (assembly GCF_040206685.1). Lineage (NCBI taxonomy): Eukaryota > Metazoa > Chordata > Amphibia > Anura > Ascaphidae > Ascaphus > Ascaphus truei. Next base: position 19,429 of record NW_027456829.1, read on the forward strand.
ACTGCGCATCTCATTACAGGGGCCTTTACATTGCGCATCTCATTACAAGGGTCTTTACACTGCGCATCTCATTACAGGGGCATTTACACTGCGCATCTCATTACAGGGGCATTTACACTGCGCATCTCATTACAGGGGCATTTACACTGCACATCTCATTACAGAGGCATTTACACTGCGCATCTCATTACAGGGGCATTTACACTGCGCATCTCATTACAGGGGCATTTAGACTGCGCATCTCATTACAGGGGCATTTACACTGCGCATCTCATTACAGGGGCATTTACACGGCGCATCTCATTACAGGGGCATTTACACGGCGCATCTCATTACTGGGGCATTTACACTGCGCATCTCATTACAGGATCATTTACACTGCGCATCTCATTACGGGGCATTTACACTGCGCATCTCATTACAGGGGCATTTACACTGCGCATCTCATTACAGGGGCATTTACACTGCGCATCTCATTACAGGGGCATTTACACTGCGCATCTCATTACAGGGGCATTTACACTGCGCATGTCATTACAGGGGCATTTACACTGCGCATCTCATTACAGGGGCATTTACACTGCGCATCTCATTAAGGGGCATTTACACTGGGCATCCCATTACGGGGCATTTACACTGCGCATCTCATTACAGGGGCATTTACATTGCGCATCTCATTACAGGGGCCTTTACACGGCGCATCTCATTACAGGGGCCTTTACACGGCGCATCTCATTACAGGGGCCTTTACACGGCGCATCTCATTACAGGGGCCTTTACACAGCGCATCTCATTACAGGGGCCTTTACACTGCGCATCTCATTACAGGGTCATTTACACTGCGCATCTCATTACGGGGCATTTACACTGCGCATCTCATTACAGGGGCATTTACACTGCGCATCTCATTACAGGGGCATTTACACTGCGCATCTCATTACAGGGGCATTTACACTGCGCATCTCATTACAGGGGCATTTACACTGCGCATGTCATTACAGGGGCATTTACACTGCGCATCTCATTACAGGGGCATTTACATTGCGCATCTCATTACAGGGGCCTTTACACTGCGCATCTCATTACAGGGGCCTTTACATTGCGCATCTAATTACAAGGGTCTTTACACTGCGCATCTCATTACAGGGGCATTTACACTGTGCATCTCATTACAGGGGCATTTACACTGCGCATCTCATTACAGGGGCATTTACACTGCGCATCTCATTACAGGGGCATTTACACTGCGCATCTCATTACAGGGGCATTTACACTGCGCATCTCATTACAGGGGCATTTACACTGCGCATCTCATTACAGGGGCATTTACACAGCGCATCTCATTACAGGGGCATTTACACGGCGCATCTCATTACAGGGGCATTTACACTGCGCATCTCATTACGGGGCATTTACACTGCGCATCTCATTACAGAGGCATTAACACTGCGCATCTCATTACAGGGGCCTTTACACGGCGCATCTCATTACAGGGTCCTTTACACGGCGCATCTCATTACAGGGGCCTTTACACAGCGCATCTCATTACAGGGGCCTTTACACTGCGCATCTCATTACAGGGGCCTTTACATTGCGCATCTCATTACAAGGGTCTTTACACTGCGCATCTCATTACAGGGGCATTTACACTGCGCATCTCATTACAGGGGCATTTACACTGCGCATCTCATTACAGGGGAATTTACACTGAGCATCTCATTACAGGGGCATTTACACTGCGCATCTCATTACAGGGGCATTTACACTGCGCATCTCATTACAGGGGCATTTACACTGCGCATCTCATTACAGGGGCATTTACACTGCGCATCTCATTACAGGGGCATTTACACGGCGCATCTCATTACAGGGGCATTTACACGGCGCATCTCATTACAGGGGTATTTACACTGCGCATCTCATTACAGGGTCATTTACACTGCGCATCTCATTACGGGGCATTTACACTGCGCATCTCATTACAGGGGCATTTACACTGCGCATCTCATTACAGGGGCATTTACACTGCGCATCTCATTACAGGGGCATTTACACTGCGCATCTCATTACAGGGGCATTTACACTGCGCATGTCATTACAGGGGCATTTACACTGCGCATCTCATTACAGGGGCATTTACACTGCGCATCTCATTAAGGGGCATTTACACTGGGCATCCCATTACGGGGCATTTACACTGCGCATCTCATTACAGGGGCATTTACATTGCGCATCTCATTACAGGGGCCTTTACACGGCGCATCTCATTACAGGGGCCTTTACACGGCGCATCTCATTACAGGGTCCTTTACACGGCGCATCTCATTACAGGGGCCTTTACACAGCGCATCTCATTACAGGGGCCTTTACACTGCGCATCTCATTACAGGGGCCTTTACATTGCACATCTCATTACAAGGGTCTTTACACTGCGCATCTCATTACAGGGGCATTTACACTGCGCATCTCATTACAGGGGCATTTAAACTGCGCATCTCATTACAGGGGCATTTAAACTGCGCATCTCATTACAGGGGCATTTATACTGCGCATCTCATTACAGGGGCATTTACACTGCGCATCTCATTACAGGGGCATTTACACTGCGCATCTCATTACAGGGGCCTTTACACTGCGCATCTCATTACAGGGGCATTTACACTGCGCATCTCATTACAGGGGCATTTACACTGCGCATCTCATTACAGGGGCATTTACACGGCGCATCTCATTACAGGGGCATTTACACTGCGCATCTTATTACAGGGGCATTTACACTGCGCATCTCATTACAGGGGCATTTACACTGCGCATCTCATTACAGGGGCATTTACACTGCGCATCTCATTACAGGGGCATTTACACTGCGCATCTCATTACAGGGGCTTTACATTGCGCATCTCATTACAGGGGCCTTTACACAGCGCATCTCATTAGAGGGGCCTTTACACGGCGCATCTCATTACAGGGGCCTTTACATGGCGCATCTCATTACAGGGGCCTTGACACAGCACATCTCATTACAGGGGCCTTTACACTGCGCATCTCATTACAGGGGCCTTTACACTGCGCATCTCATTACAAGGGCCTTTACACTGCGCATCTCATTACAGTGGCATTTACACTGCGCATCTCATTACAGGGGCATTTACACTGCGCTTCTCATTACAGGGGCATTTACACTGCGCATTAAAGACCCTTGTAATGAGATGCGCAATGTAAAGGCCCCTGTAATGAGATGCGCAGTGTAAAGGCCCCTGTAATGAGATGCGCTGTGTAAAGGCCCCTGTAATGAGATGCGCCGTGTAAAGGACCCTGTAATGAGATGCGCCGTGTAAAGGCCCCTGTAATGAGATGCGCAGTGTAAATGCCTCTGTAATGAGATGCGCAGTGTAAATGCCCCGTAATGAGATGCGCAGTGTAAATGCCCCTGTAATGAGATGCGCAGTGTAAATGCCCCTGTAATGAGATGCGCCGTGTAAATGCCCCTGTAATGAGATGCGCCGTGTAAATGCCCCTGTAATGAGATACGCAGTGTAAATGCCCCTGTAATGAGATGCGCAGTGTAAATGCCCCTGTAATGAGATGCGCAGTGTAAATGCCCCTGTAATGAGATGCGCAGTGTAAATGCCCCTGTAATGAGATGCGCAGTGTAAATGCCCCTGTAATGAGATGCGCAGTGTAAATGCCCCTGTAATGAGATGCGCAGTGTAAATGCCCCTGTAATGAGATGCGCAGTGTAAAGACCCTTGTAATGAGATGCGCAATGTAAAGGCCCCTGTAATGAGATGCGCAGTGTAAAGGCCCCTGTAATGAGATGCGCAATGTAAATGCCCCTGTAATGAGATGCGCAGTGTAAATGCCCCGTAATGGGATGCCCAGTGTAAATGCCCCTTAATGAGATGCACAGTGTAAATACCCTGTAATGAGATGCGCAGTGTAAATGCCCCGTAATGAGATGCACAGTGTAAATGCCCCTGTAATGACATGCGCAGTGTAAATGCCCCTGTAATGAGATGCGCAGTGTAATGCCCCTGTAATGAGATGCGCAGTGTAAATGCCCCTGTAATGAGAAGCGCAGTGTAAATGCCCCTGTAATGAGATGCGCAGTGTAAATGCCACTGTAATGAGATGCGCAGTGTAAATGCCCCTGTAATGACATGCGCAGTGTAAATGCCCCTGTAATGACATGCGCAGTGTAAATTCCCCGTAATGAGATGCGCAGTGTAAAGGACCTTGTAATGAGATGCGCAGTGTAAATGCCCCTGTAATGAGATGCGCAGTGTAAATGCCCCTGTAATGAGATGCGCAGTGTAAATGCCCCTGTAATGAGATGCGCAGTGTAAATGCCCCTGTAATGAGATGCTCAGTGTAAATTCCCCTGTAATGAGATGCGCAGTGTAAATGCCCCTGTAATGAGATGCGCAGTGTAAATGCCCCTGTAATGAGATGCGCAGTGTAAAGACCCTTGTAATGAGATGCGCAATGTAAAGGCCCCTGTAATGAGATGCGCAGTGTAAATGCCCCGTAATGGGATGCCCAGTGTAAATGCCCTTAATGAGATGCACAGTGTAAATGCCATGTAATGAGATGCGCAGTGTAAATGCCCCGTAATGAGATGCACAGTGTAAATTCCCCTGTAATGACATGCGCAGTGTAAATGCCCCTGTAATGACATGCGCAGTGTAAATGCCCCTGTAATGACATGCGCAGTGTAAATTCCCCGTAATGAGATGCGCAGTGTAAAGGACCTTGTAATGAGATGCGCAGTGTAAATGCCCCTGTAATGAGATGCGCAGTGTAAATGCCCCTGTAATGAGATGCGCAGTGTAAATGCCCCTGTAATGAGATGCGCAGTGTAAATGCCCCTGTAATGAGATGCTCAGTGTAAATTCCCCTGTAATGAGATGCGCAGTGTAAATGCCCCTGTAATGAGATAAGCAGTGTAAATGCCCCTGTAATGAGATGCGCAGTGTAAAGACCCTTGTAATGAGATGCGCAATGTAAAGGCCCCTGTAATGAGATGCGCAGTGTAAAGGCCCCTGTAATGAGATGCGCTGTGTAAAGGCCCCTGTAATGAGATGCGCCGTGTAAAGGACCCTGTAATGAGATGCGCCGTGTAAAGGCCCCTGTAATGAGATGCGCAGTGTAAATGCCTCTGTAATGAGATGCGCAGTGTAAATGCCCCGTAATGAGATGCGCAGTGTAAATGCCCCTGTAATGAGATGCGCAGTGTAAATGCCCCTGTAATGAGATGCGCCGTGTAAATGCCCCTGTAATGAGATGCGCCGTGTAAATGCCCCTGTAATGAGATGCGCAGTGTAAATGCCCCTGTAATGAGATGCGCAGTGTAAATGCCCCTGTAATGAGATGCGCAGTGTAAATGCCGCTGTAATGAGATGCGCAGTGTATATGCCCCTGTAATGAGATGCGCAGTGTAAATGCCCCTGTAATGAGATGCGCAGTGTAAATGCCCCTGTAATGAGATGCGCAGTGTAAATGCCCCTGTAATGAGATGCGCAGTGTAAAGACCCTTGTAATGAGATGCGCAATGTAAAGGCCCCTGTAATGAGATGCGCAGTGTAAAGGCCCCTGTAATGAGATGCGCAATGTAAATGCCCCTGTAATGAGATGCGCAGTGTAAATGCCCCTGTAATGACATGCGCAGTGTAAATGCCCCTGTAATGAGATGCGCAGTGTAAATGCCCCTGTAATGAGATGCGCAGTGTAAATGCCCCTGTAATGAGATGCGCAGTGTAAATGCCCCTGTAATGAGATGCGCAGTGTAAATGCCCCGTAATGAGATGCGCAGTGTAAATGACCCTGTAATGAGATGCGCAGTGTAAATGCCCCTGTAATGAGATGCGCCGTGTAAATGCCCCTGTAATGAGATGCGCCGTGTAAATGCCCCTGTAATGAGATGCGCAGTGTAAATGCCCCTGTAATGAGATGCGCAGTGTAAATGCCCCTGTAATGAGATGCGCAGTGTAAATGCCCCTGTAATGAGATGAACAGTGTAAATGCCCCTGTAATGAGATGCTCAGTGTAAATTCCCCTGTAATGAGATGCGCAGTGTAAATGCCCCTGTAATGAGATGCGCAGTGTAAATGCCCCTGTAATGAGATGCGCAGTGTAAAGACCCTTGTAATGAGATGCGCAATGTAAAGGCCCCTGTAATGAGATGCGCAGTGTAAAGGCCCCTGTAATGAGATGCGCTGTGGAAAGGCCCCTGTAATGAGATGCGCCGTGTAAAGGACCCTGTAATGAGATGCGCCATGTAAAGGCCCCTGTAATGAGATGCGCAGTGTAAATGCCTCTGTAATGAGATGCGCAGTGTAAATGCCCCGTAATGAGATGCGCCGTGTAAAGGCCCCTGTAATGAGATGCGCAGTGTAAATGCCCCTGTAATGAGATGCGCCGTGTAAATGCCCCGTAATGGGATGCCCAGTGTAAATGCCCCTTAATGAGATGCACAGTGTAAATGCCCTGTAATGAGATGCACAGTGTAAATGCCCCGTAATGAGATGCACAGTGTAAATGCCCCTGTAATGACATGCGCAGTGTAAATGCCCCTGTAATGAGATGCGCAGTGTAAATGCCCCTGTAATGAGATGCGCAGTGTAAATGCCCCTGTAATGAGAAGCGCAGTGTAAATGCCCCTGTAATGAGATGCGCAGTGTAAATGCCACTGTAATGAGATGCGCAGTGTAAAGGCCCTTGTAATGAGATGCGCAGTGTAAATGCCCCTGTAATGAGATGCGCAGTGTAAATGCCCCTGTAATGAGATGCGCAGTGTAAATGCCCCTGTAATGAGATGCGCAGTGTAAATGCCCCTGTAATAAGATGCGCAGTGTAAATGCCCCTGTAATGAGATGCGCCGTGTAAATGCCCCTGTAATGAGATGCGCAGTGTAAATGCCCCTGTAATGAGATGCGCAGTGTAAATGGCCCTGTAATGAGATGCTCAGTGTAAATTCCCCTGTAATGAGATGCGCAGTGTAAATGCCCCTGTAATGAGATGCGCAGTGTAAATGCCCCTGTAATGAGATGCGCAGTGTAAAGACCCTTGTAATGAGATGCGCAATGTAAAGGCCCCTGTAATGAGATGCGCAGTGTAAAGGCCCCTGTAATGAGATGCGCTGTGTAAAGGCCCCTGTAATGAGATGCGCCGTGTAAAGGAGCCTGTAATGAGATGCGCCGTGTAAAGGCCCCTGTAATGAGATGCGCAGTCTAAATGCCTCTGTAATGAGATGCGCAGTGTAAATGCCCCGTAATGAGATGCGCAGTGTAAATGCCCCTGTAATGAGATGCGCAGTGTAAATGCCCCTGTAATGAGATGCGCCGTGTAAATGCCCCTGTAATGAGATGCGCCGTGTAAATGCCCCTGTAATGAGATGCGCCGTGTAAATGCCCCTGTAATGAGATGCGCAGTGTAAATGCCCCTGTAATGAGATGCGCAGTGTAAATGCCCCTGTAATGAGATGCGCAGTGTAAATGCCCCTGTAATGAGATGCGCAGTGTAAATGCCCCTGTAATGAGATGCGCAGTGTAAATGCCCCTGTAATGAGATGTGCAGTGTAAATGCCCCTGTAATGAGATGCGCAGTGTAAATGCCCCTGTAATGAGATGCGCAGTGTAAAGACCCTTGTAATGAGATGCGCAATGTAAAGGCCCCTGTAATGAGATGCGCAGTGTAAAGGCCCCTGTAATGAGATGCGCAATGTAAATGCCCCTGTAATGAGATGCGCAGTGTAAATGCCCCTGTAATGACATGCGCAGTGTAAATGCCCCTGTAATGAGATGCGCAGTGTAAATGCCCCTGTAATGAGATGCGCAGTGTAAATGCCCCTGTAATGAGATGCGCAGTGTAAATGCCCCTGTAATGAGATGCGCAGTGTAAATGCCCCGTAATGAGATGCGCAGTGTAAATGACCCTGTAATGAGATGCGCAGTGTAAATGCCCCTGTAATGAGATGCGCCGTGTAAATGCCCCTGTAATGAGATGCACCGTGTAAATGCCCCTGTAATGAGATGCGCAGTGTAAATGCCCCTGTAATGAGATGCGCAGTGTAAATGCCCCTGTAATGAGATGCGCAGTGTAAATGCCCCTGTAATGAGATGCGCAGTGTAAATGCCCCTGTAATGAGATGCTCAGTGTAAATTCCCCTGTAATGAGATGCGCAGTGTAAATGCCCCTGTAATGAGATGCGCAGTGTAAATGCCCCTGTAATGAGATGCGCAGTGTAAAGACCCTTGTAATTAGATGCGCAATGTAAAGGCCCCTGTAATGAGATGCGCAGTGTAAAGGCCCCTGTAATGAGATGCGCTGTGTAAAGGCCCCTGTAATGAGATGCGCCGTGTAAAGGACCCTGTAATGAGATGCGCCGTGTAAAGGCCCCTGTAATGAGATGTGCAGTGTAAATGCCTCTGTAATGAGATGCGCAGTGTAAATGCCCCGTAATGAGATGCGCAGTGTAAATGCCCCTGTAATGAGATGCGCAGTGTAAATGCCCCTGTAATGAGATGCGCCGTGTAAATGCCCCTGTAATGAGATGCGCCGTGTAAATGCCCCTGTAATGAGATGCGCAGTGTAAATGCCCCTGTAATGAGATGCGCAGTGTAAATGCCCCTGTAATGAGATGCGCAGTGTAAATGCCCCTGTAATGAGATGCGCAGTGTAAATGCCCCTGTAATGAGATGCTCAGTGTAAATTCCCCTGTAATGAGATGCGCAGTGTAAATGCCCCTGTAATGAGATGCGCAGTGTAAATGCCCCTGTAATGAGATGCGCAGTGTAAAGACCCTTGTAATTAGATGCGCAATGTAAAGGCCCCTGTAATGAGATGCGCAGTGTAAAGGCCCCTGTAATGAGATGCGCTGTGTAAAGGCCCCTGTAATGAGATGCGCCGTGTAAAGGACCCTGTAATGAGATGCGCCGTGTAAAGGCCCCTGTAATGAGATGCGCAGTGTAAATGCCTCTGTAATGAGATGCGCAGTGTAAATGCCCCGTAATGAGATGCGCAGTGTAAATGCCCCTGTAATGAGATGCGCAGTGTAAATGCCCCTGTAATGAGATGCGCCGTGTAAATGCCCCTGTAATGAGATGCGCCGTGTAAATGCCCCTGTAATGAGATGGGCAGTGTAAATGCCCCTGTAATGAGATGCGCAGTGTAAATGCCCCTGTAATGAGATGCGCAGTGTAAATGCCCCTGTAATGAGATGCGCAGTGTAAATGCCCCTGTAATGAGATGCGCAGTGTGAATGCCCCTGTAATGAGATGCGCAGTGTAAATGCCCCTGTAATGAGATGCGCAGTGTAAAGACCCTTGTAATGAGATGCGCAATGTAAAGGCCCCTGTAATGAGATGCGCAGTGTAAAGGCCCCTGTAATGAGATGCGCAATGTAAATGCCCCTGTAATGAGATGCGCAGTGTAAATGCCCCGTAATGGGATGCCCAGTGTAAATGCCCCTTAATGAGATGCACAGTGTAAATGCCCTGTAATGAGATGCGCAGTGTAAATGCCCCGTAATGAGATGCACAGTGTAAATGCCCCTGTAATGACATGCGCAGTGTAAATGCCCCTGTAATGAGATGCGCAGTGTAAATGCCCCGTAATGGGATGCCCAGTGTAAATGCCCCTTAATGAGATGCACAGTGTAAATGCCCTGTAATGAGATGCGCAGTGTAAATGACCCTGTAATGAGATGCGCAGTGTAAATGCCCCTGTAATGAGATGCGCCGTGTAAATGCCCCTGTAATGAGATGCGCCGTGTAAATGCCCCTGTAATGAGATGCGCAGTGTAAATGCCCCTGTAATGAGATGCGCAGTGTAAATGCCCCTGTAATGAGATGCGCAGTGTAAATGCCCCTGTAATGAGATGCGCAGTGTAAATGCCCCTGTAATGAGATGCTCAGTGTAAATTCCCCTGTAATGAGATGCGCAGTGTAAATGCCCCTGTAATGAGATGCGCAGTGTAAATGCCCCTGTAATGAGATGCGCAGTGTAAAGACCCTTGTAATTAGATGCGCAATGTAAAGGCCCCTGTAATGAGATGCGCAGTGTAAAGGCCCCTGTAATGAGATGCGCTGTGTAAAGGCCCCTGTAATGAGATGCGCCGTGTAAAGGACCCTGTAATGAGATGCGCCGTGTAAAGGCCCCTGTAATGAGATGCGCAGTGTAAATGCCTCTGTAATGAGATGCGCAGTGTAAATGCCCCGTAATGAGATGCGCAGTGTAAATGCCCCTGTAATGAGATGCGCAGTGTAAATGCCCCTGTAATGAGATGCGCCGTGTAAATGCCCCTGTAATGAGATGCGCCGTGTAAATGCCCCTGTAATGAGATGCGCAGTGTAAATGCCCCTGTAATGAGATGCGCAGTGTAAATGCCCCTGTAATGAGATGCGCAGTGTAAATGCCCCTGTAATGAGATGCGCAGTGTAAATGCCCCTGTAATGAGATGCTCAGTGTAAATTCCCCTGTAATGAGATGCGCAGTGTAAATGCCCCTGTAATGAGATGCGCAGTGTAAATGCCCCTGTAATGAGATGCGCAGTGTAAAGACCCTTGTAATTAGATGCGCAATGTAAAGGCCCCTGTAATGAGATGCGCAGTGTAAAGGCCCCTGTAATGAGATGCGCTGTGTAAAGGCCCCTGTAATGAGATGCGCCGTGTAAAGGACCCTGTAATGAGATGCGCCGTGTAAAGGCCCCTGTAATGAGATGCGCAGTGTAAATGCCTCTGTAATGAGATGCGCAGTGTAAATGCCCCGTAATGAGATGCGCAGTGTAAATGCCCCTGTAATGAGATGCGCAGTGTAAATGCCCCTGTAATGAGATGCGCCGTGTAAATGCCCCTGTAATGAGATGCGCCGTGTAAATGCCCCTGTAATGAGATGGGCAGTGTAAATGCCCCTGTAATGAGATGCGCAGTGTAAATGCCCCTGTAATGAGATGCGCAGTGTAAATGCCCCTGTAATGAGATGCGCAGTGTAAATGCCCCTGTAATGAGATGCGCAGTGTAAATGCCCCTGTAATGAGATGCGCAGTGTAAATGCCCCTGTAATGAGATGCGCAGTGTAAAGACCCTTGTAATGAGATGCGCAATGTAAAGGCCCCTGTAATGAGATGCGCAGTGTAAAGGCCCCTGTAATGAGATGCGCAATGTAAATGCCCCTGTAATGAGATGCGCAGTGTAAATGCCCCGTAATGGGATGCCCAGTGTAAATGCCCCTTAATGAGATGCACAGTGTAAATGCCCTGTAATGAGATGCGCAGTGTAAATGCCCCGTAATGAGATGCACAGTGTAAATGCCCCTGTAATGACATGCGCAGTGTAAATGCCCCTGTAATGAGATGCGCAGTGTAAATGCCCCTGTAATGAGATGCGCAGTGTAAATGCCCCTGTAATGAGAAGCGCAGTGTAAATGCCCCTGTAATGAGATGCGCAGTGTAAATGCCACTGTAATGAGATGCGCAGTGTAAAGGCCCTTGTATTGAGATGCGCAGTGTAAAGGCCCCTGTAATGAGATGCGCAGTGTAAAGGCCCCTGTAATGAGATGTGCTGTGTAAAGGCCCCTGTAATGAGATGCGCCATGTAAAGGCCCCTGTAATGAGATGCGCCGTGTAAAGGCCCCTGTAATGAGATGCGCCGTGTAAAGGCCCCTGTAATGAGATGCGCAATGTAAAGCCCCTGTAATGAGATGCGCAGTGTAAATGCCCCGTAATGGGATGCCCAGTGTAAATGCCCTTAATGAGATGCACAGTGTAAATGCCATGTAATGAGATGCGCAGTGTAAATGCCCCGTAATGAGATGCACAGTGTAAATTCCCCTGTAATGACATGCGCAGTGTAAATGCCCCTGTAATGACATGCGCAGTGTAAATGCCCCTGTAATGACATGCGCAGTGTAAATTCCCCGTAATGAGATGCGCAGTGTAAAGGACCTTGTAATGAGATGCGCAGTGTTAATGCCCCGTAATGAGATGCACAGTGTAAATTCCCCTGTAAAGACATGCGCAGTGTAAATGCCCCTGTAATGACATGCGCAGTGTAAATGCCCCTGTAATGACATGCGCAGTGTAAATTCCCCGTAATGAGATGCGCAGTGTAAAGGACCCTGTAATGAGATGCGCAGTGTAAAAGCCCCGTAATGAGATGCGCAGTGTAAAGGCCCCTGTAATGAGATGCGCAGTGTAAATGCCCCTGTAATGAGATGCGCAGTGTAAATGCCCCTGTAATGAGATGCGCAGTGTAAATGCCCCTGTAATGAGATGCGCAGTGTAAATGCCCCTGTAATGAGATGCGCAGTGTAAAGGCCCCTGTAATGAGATGCGCAGTGTAAATGCCTCTGTAATGAGATGCGCAGTGTAAAGGCCCCTGTAATGAGATGCGCAGTGTAAATGCCCCTGTAATGAGATGCTCAGTGTAAATTCCCCTGTAATGAGATGCGCAGTGTAAATGCCCCTGTATTGAGATGCGCCGTGTAAAGGACCCTGTAATGAGATGCGCCGTGTAAAGGCCCCTGTAATGAGATGTGCAATGTAAATGCCCCTGTAATGAGATGCACAGTATAAATGCCCCTGTAATGAGATGCGCAGTTTAAATGCCCCTGTAATGAGATGCGCAGTTTAAATGCCCCTGTAATGAGATGCGCAGTGTAAATGCCCCTGTAATGAGATGCGCAGTGTAAAGACCCTTGTAATGAGATGTGCAATGTAAAGGCCCCTGTAATGAGATGCGCAGTGTAAAGGCCCCTGTAATGAGATGCGCTGTGTAAAGGCCCCTGTAATGAGATGCGCCGTGTAAAGGACCCTGTAATGAGATGCGCCGTGTAAAGGCCCCTGTAATGAGATGCGCCGTGTAAAGGCCCCTGTAATGAGATGCGCAATGTAAATGCCCCTGTAATGAGATGCGCAGTGTAAATGCCCCGTAATGGGATGCCCAGTGTAAATGCCCCTTAATGAGATGCGCAATCTAAATGCCCCTGTAATGAGATGCGTAGTGTAAATGCCCCTGTAATGACATGCGCAGTGTAAATGCCCCTGTAATGAGATGCGCAGTGTAAATGCCCCTGTAATGAGATGCGCAGTGTAAATGCCCCTGTAATGAGATGCGCAGTGTAAATGCCCCTGTAATGAGATGCGCAGTGTAAATGCCCCGTAATGAGATGCGCAGTGTAAATGACCCTGTAAAGAGATGCGCAGTGTAAATGCCCCTGTAATGAGATGCTCCGTGTAAATGCCCCTGTAATGAGATGCGCCGTGTAAATGCCCCTGTAATGAGATGCACAGTGTAAATGCCCCTGTAATGAGATGCGCAGTGTAAATGCCCCTGTAATGAGATGCGCAGTGTAAATGCCCCTGTAATGAGATGCGCAGTGTAAATGCCCCTGTAATGAGATGCTCAGTGTAAATTCCCCTGTAATGAGATGCGCAGTGTAAATGCCCCTGTAATGAGATGCGCAGTGTAAATGCCCCTGTAATGAGATGCGCAGTGTAAAGACCCTTGTAATGAGATGCGCAATGTAAAGGCCCCTGTAATGAGATGCGCAGTGTAAAGGCCCCTGTAATGAGATGCGCTGTGTAAAGGCCCCTGTAATGAGATGCGCCGTGTAAAGGACCCTGTAATGAGATGCGCCGTGTAAAGGCCCCTGTAATGAGATGCGCAGTGTAAATGCCTCTGTAATGAGATGCGCAGTGTAAATGCCCCGTAATGAGATGCGCAGTGTAAATGCCCCTGTAATGAGATGCGCAGTGTAAATGCCCCTGTAATGAGATGCGCCGTGTAAATGCCCCTGTAATGAGATGCGCCGTGTAAATGCCCCTGTAATGAGATGCGCCGTGTAAATGCCCCTGTAATGAGATGCGCAGTGTAAATGCCCCTGTAATGAGATGCGCAGTGTAAATGCCCCTGTAATGAGATGCGCAGTGTAAATGCCCCTGTAATGAGATGCGCAGTGTAAATGCCCCTGTAATGAGATGCGCAGTGTAAATGCCCCTGTAATGAGATGCGCAGTGTAAATGCCCCTGTAATGAGATGCGCAGTGTAAAGACCCTTGTAATGAGATGCGCAATGTAAAGGCCCCTGTAATGAGATGCGCAGTGTAAAGGCCCCTGTAATGAGATGCGCAATGTAAATGCCCCTGTAATGAGATGCGCAGTGTAAATGCCCCTGTAATGACATGCGCAGTGTAAATGCCCCTGTAATGAGATGCGCAGTGTAAATGCCCCTGTAATGAGGTGCGCAGTGTAAATGCCCCTGTAATGAGATGCGCAGTGTAAATGCCCCTGTAATGAGATGCGCAGTGTAAATGCCACGTAATGAGATGCGCAGTGTAAATGACCCTGTAATGAGATGCGCAGTGTAAATGCCCCTGTAATGAGATGCGCCGTGTAAATGCCCCTGTAATGAGATGCGCCGTGTAAATGCCCCTGTAATGAGATGCGCAGTGTAAATGCCCCTGTAATGAGATGCGCAGTGTAAATGCCCCTGTAATGAGATGCGCAGTGTAAATGCCCCTGTAATGAGATGCGCAGTGTAAATGCCCCTGTAATGAGATGCTCAGTGTAAATTCCCCTGTAATGAGATGCGCAGTGTAAATGCCCCTGTAATGAGATGCGCAGTGTAAATGCCCCTGTAATGAGATGCGCAGTGTAAAGACCCTTGTAATGAGATGCGCAATGTAAAGGCCCCTGTAATGAGATGCGCAGTGTAAAGGCCCCTGTAATGAGATGCGCTGTGTAAAGGCCCCTGTAATGAGATGCGCCGTGTAAAGGACCCTGTAATGAGATGCGCCGTGTAAAGGCCCCTGTAATGAGATGCGCAGTGTAAATGCCTCTGTAATGAGATGCGCAGTGTAAATGCCCCGTAATGAGATGCGCAGTGTAAATGCCCCTGTAATGAGATGCGCAGTGTAAATGCCCCTGTAATGAGATGCGCCGTGTAAATGCCCCTGTAATGAGATGCGCCGTGTAAATGCCCCTGTAATGAGATGCGCAGTGTAAATGCCCCTGTAATGAGATGCGCAGTGTAAATGCCCCTGTAATGAGATGCGCAGTGTAAATGCCCCTGTAATGAGATGCGCAGTGTAAATGCCCCTGTAATGAGATGCGCAGTGTAAATGCCCCTGTAATGAGATGCGCAGTGTAAAGACCCTTGAAATGAGATGCGCAATGTAAAGGCCCCTGTAATGAGATGCGCAGTGTAAAGGCCCCTGTAATGAGATGCGCTGTGTAAAGGCCCCTGTAATGAGATGCGCCGTGTAAAGGCCCCTGTAATGAGATGCGCAATGTAAATGCCCCTGTAATGAGATGCGCAGTGTAAATGCCCCGTAATGGGATGCCCAGTGTAAATGCCCCTTAATGAGATGCACAGTGTAAATGCCCTGTAATGAGATGCGCAGTGTAAATGCCCCTGTAATGAGATGCACAGTGTAAATGCCCCTGTAATGACATGCGCAGTGTAAATGCCCCTGTAATGAGATGCGCAGTGTAAATGCCCCTGTAATGAGATGCGCAGTGTAAATGCCCCTGTAATGAGAAGCGCAGTGTAAATGCCCCTGTAATGAAATGCGCAGTGTAAATGCCACTGTAATGAGATGCGCAGTGTAAAGGCCCTTGTAATGAGATGCGCAGTGTAAAGGCCCCTGTAATGAGATGCGCAGTGTAAAGGCCCCTGTAATGAGATGTGCTGTGTAAAGGCCCCTGTAATGAGATGCGCCATGTAAAGGCCCCTGTAATGAGATGCGCCGTGTAAAGGCCCCTCTAATGAGATGCGCCGTGTAAAGGCCCCTCTAATGAGATGCGCATTGTAAAGCCCCTGTAATGAGATGCGCAGTGTAAATTCCCCTGTAATGAGATGCGCAGTGTAAATGCCCCTGTAATGAGATGCGCAGTGTAAATGCCCCTGTAATGAGATGCGCAGTGTAAATGCCCCTGTAATAAGATGCACAGTGTAAATTCCCCTGTTATGACATGCGCAGTGTAAATGCCCCTGTAATGACATGCGCAGTGTAAATGCCCCTGTAATGACATGCGCAGTGTAAATGCCCTGTAATGAGATGCGCAGTGTAAATGCCCCTGTAATGAGATGCGCAGTGTAAATGCCCCTGTAATGAGATGCGCCGTGTAAAGGCCCCTGTAATGAGATGCGCCGTGTAAAGGCCCCTCAAATGAGATGCGCCGTGTAAAGGCCCCTGTAATGAGATGCGCAATGTAAATGCCCCTGTAATGAGATGCGCAGTGTAAATGCCCCGTAATGGGATGCCCAGTGTAAATGCCCCTTAATGAGATGCACAGTGTAAATGCCCTTTAATGAGATGCGCAGTGTAAATGCCCCGTAATGAGATGCACAGTGTAAATTCCCCTGTAATGACATGCGCAGTGTAAATGCCCCTGTAATGAGATGTGCAGTGTAAATGCCCCTGTAATGAGATGCGCAGTGTAAATGCCCCTGTAATGAGATGCGCAGTGTAAATGCCCCTGTAATGAGATGCGCAGTGTAAATGCCCCGTAATGAGATGCGCAGTGTAAATGCCCCTGTAATGAGATGCGCAGTGTAAATGCCCCTGTAATGAGATGCGCAGTGTAAATGCCCCTGTAATGAGATGCCCAGTGTAAATGCCCCTGTAATGAGATGCACAGTGTAAATGCACCGTAATGAGATGCGCAGTGTAAAGGACCCTGTAATGAGATGCGCAGTGTAAATGCCCCTGTAATGAGATGCGCAGTGTAAATGCCCCTGTAATGAGATGCGCAGTGTAAATGCCCCTGTTATGAGATGCGCAGTTTAAATGCCCCTGTAATGAGATGCGCCGTGTAAAGGCCCCTGTAATGAGATGCGCAATGTAAATGCCCCTGTAATGAGATGCGCAGTGTAAATGCCCCGTAATGGGATGCCCAGTGTAAATGCCCCTTAATGAGATGCACATTGTAAATGCCCTGTAATGAGATGCGCAGTGTAAATGCCCCGTAATGAGATGCACAGTGTAAATTCCCCTGTAATGACATGCGCAGTGTAAATGCCCCTGTAATGAGATGTGCAGTGTAAATGCCCCTGTAATGAGATGCGCAGTGTAAATGCCCCTCTAATGAGATGCGCAGTGTAAATGCCCCTGTAATGAGATGCGCAGTGTAAATGCCCCGTAATGAGATGCGCAGTGTAAATGCCCCTGTAATGAGATGCGCAGTGTAAATGCCCCTGTAATGAGATGCGCAGTGTAAATGCCCCTGTAATGAGATGCCCAGTGTAAATGCCCCTGTAATGAGATGCACAGTGTAAATGCCCCGTAATGAGATGCGCAGTGTAAAGGACCCTGTAATGAGATGCGCAGTGTAAATGCCCCTGTAATGAGATGTGCAGTGTAAATGCCCCTGTAATGAGATGCGCAGTGTAAATGCCCCTGTAATGAGATGCGCAGTGTAAATGCCCCTGTAATGAGATGCGCAGTGTAAATGCCCCTGTTATGAGATGCGCAGTTTAAATGCCCCTGTAATGAGATGCGCAGTGTAAATGCCACTTTAATGAGATGCGCAGTGTAAAGACCCTTGTAATGAGATGCGCAATGTAAAGGCCCCTGTAATGAGATGCGCAGTGTAAAGGCCCCTGTAATGAGATGCGCTGTGTAAAGGCCCCTGTAATGAGATGCGCCGTGTAAAGGCCCCTGTAATGAGATGCGCCGTGTAAAGGCCCCTGTAATGAGATGCGCCGTGTAAAGGCCCCTGTAATGAGATGCGCAATGTAAATGCCCCTGTAATGAGATGCGCAGTGTAAATGCCCCGTAATGGGATACCCAGTGTAAATGCCCCTTAATGAGATGCGCCATGTAAAGGCCCCTGTAATGAGATGCGCCGTGTAAAGGCACCTGTAATGAGATGCGCAGTGTAAATGCCCCGTAATGGGATGCTCAGTGTAAATGTCCCTTAATGAGATGCACAGTGTAAATGCCCTGTAATGAGATGCGCAGTGTAAATGCCCTGTAATGAGATGCGCAGTGTAAATGCCCCGTAATAAGATGCACAGTGTAAATTCCCCTGTTATGACATGCGCAGTGTAAATGCCCCTGTAATGACATGCGCAGTGTAAATGCCCCTGTAATGACATGCGCAGTGTAAATGCCCCTGTAATGAGATGCGCAGTGTAAATGCCCTTGTAATGAGATGCGCAGTGTAAATGCCCCTGTAATGAGATGCGCAGTGTAAATGCCCCTGTAATGAGATGCGCAGTGTAAATGCCCCGTAATGAGATGCGCAGTGTAAATGCCCCTGTAAGGAGATGCGCAGTGTAAATGCCCCTGTAATGAGATGCGCAGTGTAAATGCCCCTGTAATGAGATGCGCAGTGTAAATGCCCCTGTAAGGAGATGCGCAGTGTAAATGCCCCTGTAATGAGATGCGCAGTGTAAATGCCCCTGTAATGAGATGCGCAGTGTAAAGGCCCCTGTAATGAGATGCCCAGTGTAAATGCCCCTGTAATGAGATGCGCAGTGTAAATGCCCCGTAATGATATGCGCAGTGTAAAGGACCCTGTATTGAGATGCGCAGTGTAAAAGCCCCGTAATGAGATGCGCAGTGTAAATGCCCCTGTAATGAGATGCGCAGTGTAAATGCCCCTGTAATGAGATGCGCAGTGTAAATGCCCCTGTAATGAGATGCGCAGTGTAAATGCCCCTGTAATGAGATGCGCAGTGTAAATGCCCCTGTAATGAGATGCGCAGTTTAAATGCCCCTGTAATGAGATGCGCAGTGTAAAGGCCCCTGTAATGAGATGCGCAGTGTAAAGGCCCCTGTAATGAGTTGCGCAGTGTAAAGGCCCCTGTAATGAGATGCGCAGTGTAAAGGCCCCTGTAATGAGATGCGCAGTGTAAAGGCCCCTGTAATGAGATGCGCAGTGTAAAGGCCCCTGTAATGAGATGCGCAGTGTAAAGGCCCCTGTAATGAGATGCGCATTACTAAAGGTCTAAGGAGCTCTGAAAATGAACGTGCGCGTCTTTCACTCTTCCCGAGGGACTTAGAAGAATTTTGTGATATTTTTTATTAAAATGGTGTACTGTATAAGGGTATATATATAAATATATTTTATGCACTGTATATGAGCTGGCGATTTCTAAGTCTGTGGTTCCGAGAGGGGGTAACCAGGCTCACTAATAAAGGTCAAGCCACTTGGCTGCCAGAATGCCCTGCTTCAGCACAGACCAGAAATGCATTGTGATAAGCGTATCCCCGGTATAGTCAGGGGTTAATGGGAGTCGTCCCCGTCCCCCCAGTATACGGCCAGAACCATGGACCCGGTACTTGTGGTTCGGACTGTCTCCAACCAGCCATAATGTTGTGAGAGTGAAATTATGTCTAAGTCCAGCTTTGGTACATTAGAAGCAACTCTGAAACTTAACCTAAGCGTTTTTCGAAGCTACCTTTTGGCTAACTTCTTATAGGAAGATCTAGGAGCTCTGAAAATGAACGTGCGCGTCTTTCACTCTTCCCGAGGGACTTAGAAGAATTTTGTGATATTTTTTATTAAAATGGTGTATAAGGGTATATATATAAATATATTTTATGCACTGTATATGAGCTGGCGATTTCTAAGTCTGTGGTTCCGAGAGGGGGTAACCAGGCTCACTAATAAAGGTCAAGCCACTTGGCTGCCAGCACAGACCAGAAAGGCATTGTGATAAGCGTATCCCCGGTATAGTCAGGGGTTAATGGGAGTCCCCCCCCCAGTATACGCCCAGAACCATGGACCCGATACTTGTGGTTCGGACTGTCTCCAACCAGCCATAATGTTGTGAGAGTGAAATTATGTCTAAGTCCAGCTTTGGAACATTAGAAGCAACTCTCAAACTTAACCTAAGCGTTTTTCGAAGCTACTTTTTGGCTAACTTCTTATAGGAACGTCTAGAAGCTCTGAAAATGAACGTGTGCATCTTTCACTCTTCCCGAGGGACTTAGAAGAATTTTGTGATATTTTTTATTAAAATGGTGTATAAGGGTATATATTTAAATATATTTTATGCACTGTATATGAGCTGGCGATTTCTAAGTCTGTGGTTCCGAGAGGGGGTAACCAGGCTCACTAATAACCCCTGCCGCACCCCATAAAGGTCAAGCCACTTGGCTGACAGAATGCCCTGCTTCAGCACAGACCAGAAAGGCATTGTGATAAGCGTATCCCCGGTAAAGTCAAGGGTTAATGGGAGTCGTCCCCGTCCCCCCAGTATACGCCCAGAACCATGGACCCGGTACTTGTGGTTTGGACTGTCTCCAACCAGCCATAATGTTGTGAGAGTGAAATTACTGTATGTCTAAGTCCAGCTTTGGTACATTAGAAGCAACTCTGAAACTTAACCTACTGTAAGCGTTTTTCGCAGCTACTTTTTGGCTAACTTCTTATAGGAAGGTCTAGGAGCTCTGAAAATGAACGTGCGCGTCTTTCACTCTTCCCGAGGGACTTAGAAGAATTTTGTGATATTTTTTATTAAAATGGTGTACTGTATAAGGGTATATATATAAATATATTTTATGCACTGTATATGAGCTGGCGATTTCTAAGTCTGTGGTTCCGAGAGGGGGTAACCAGGCTCACTAATAAAGGTCAAGCCACTTGGCTGCCAGCACAGACCAGAAAGGCATTGTGATAAGCGTATCCCCGGTATAGTCAGGGGTTAATGGGAGTCCCCCCCCCAGTATACGCCCAGAACCATGGACCCGGTACTTGTGGTTCGGACTGTCTCCAACCAGCCATAATGTTGTGAGAGTGAAATTATGTCTAAGTCCAGCTTTGGAACATTAGAAGCAACTCTCAAACTTAACCTAAGCGTTTTTCGAAGCTACTTTTTGGCTAACTTCTAATAGGAACGTCTAGAAGCTCTGAAAATGAACGTGTGCATCTTTCACTCTTCCCGAGGGACTTAGAAGAATTTTGTGATATTTTTTATTAAAATGGTGTATAAGGGTATATATTTAAATATATTTTATGCACTGTATATGAGCTGGCGATTTCTAAGTCTGTGGTTCCGAGAGGGGGTAACCAGGCTCACTAATAACCCCTGCCGCACCCCATAAAGGTCAAGCCACTTGGCTGCCAGAATGCCCTGCTTCAGCACAGACCAGAAAGGCATTGTGATAAGCGTATCCCCGGTAAAGTCAAGGGTTAATGGGAGTCGTCCCCGTCCCCCCAGTATACGGCCAGAACCATGGACCCGGTACTTGTGGTTCGGACTGTCTCCAACCAGCCATAATGTTGTGAGAGTGAAATTATGTCTAAGTCCAGCTTTGGTACATTAGAAGCAACTCTGAAACTTAACCTACTGTAAGCGTTTTTCGCAGCTACTTTTTGGCTAACTTCTTATAGGAAGGTCTAGGAGCTCTGAAAATGAACGTGCGCGTCTTTCACTCTTCCCGAGGGACTTAGAAGAATTTTGTGATATTTTTTATTAAAATGGTGTATAAGGGTATATATATAAATATATTTTATGCACTGTATATGAGCTGGCGATTTCTAAGTCTGTGGTTCCGAGAGGGGGTAACCAGGCTCACTAATAAAGGTCAAGCCACTTGGCTGCCAGCACAGACCAGAAAGGCATTGTGATAAGCGTATCCCCGGTATAGTCAGGGGTTAATGGGAGTCCCCCCCCAGTATACGCCCAGAACCATGGACCCGGTACTTGTGGTTCGGACTGTCTCCAACCAGCCATAATGTTGTGAGAGTGAAATTATGTCTAAGTCCAGCTTTGGTACATTAGAAGCAACTCTGAAACTTAACCTAAGCGTTTTTCGAAGCTACTTTTTGGCTAACTTCTTATAGGAAGGTCTAGGAGCTCTGAAAATGAACGTGCGCGTCTTTCACTCTTCCCGAGGGACTTAGAAGAATTTTGTGATATTTTTTATTAAAATGGTGTATAAGGGTATATATTTAAATATATTTTATGCACTGTATATGAGCTGGCGATTTCTAAGTCTGTGGTTCCGAGAGGGGGTAACCAGGCTCACTAATAACCCCTGCCGCACCCCATAAAGGTCAAGCCACTTGGCTGCCAGAATGCCCTGCTTCAGCACAAACCAGAAAGGCATTGTGATAAGCGTATCCCCGGTAAAGTCAAGGGTTAATGGGAGTCGTCCCCGTCCCCCCAGTATACGGCCAGAACCATGGACCCGGTACTTGTGGTTCGGACTGTCTCCAACCAGCCATAATGTTGTGAGAGTGAAATTATGTCTAAGTCCAGCTTTGGTACATTAGAAGCAACTCTGAAACTTAACCTACTGTAAGCGTTTTTCGCAGCTACTTTTTGGCTAACTTCTTATAGGAAGGTCTAGGAGCTCTGAAAATGAACGTGCGCGTCTTTCACTCTTCCCGAGGGACTTAGAAGAATTTTGTGATATTTTTTATAAAAATGGTGTATAAGGGTATATATATAAATATATTTTATGCACTGTATATGAGCAGGCGATTTCTAAGTCTGTGGTTCCGAGAGGGGGTAACCAGGCTCACTAATAAAGGTCAAGCCACTTGGCTGCCAGAATGCCCTGCTTCAGCACAGACCAGAAAGGCATTGTGATAAGCGTATCCCCGGTATAGTCAGGGGTTAATGGGAGTCGTCCCCGTCCCCCCAGTATACGGCCAGAACCATGGACCCGGTACTTGTGGTTCGGACTGTCTCCAACCAGCCATAATGTTGTGAGAGTGAAATTATGTCTAAGTCCAGCTTTGGAACATTAGAAGCAACTCTCAAACTTAACCTAAGCGTTTTTCGAAGCTACTTTTTGGCAAACTTCTTATAGGAACGTCTAGAAGCTCTGAAAATGAACGTGTGCATCTTTCACTCTTCCCGAGGGACTTAGAAGAATTTTGTGATATTTTTTATTAAAATGGTGTATAAGGGTATATATTTAAATATATTTTATGCACTGTATATGAGCTGGCGATTTCTAAGTCTGTGGTTCCGAGAGGGGGTCACCAGGCTCACTAATAACCCCTGCCGCACCCCATAAAGGTCAAGCCACTTGGCTGCCAGAATGCCCTGCTTCAGCACAGACCAGAAAGGCATTGTGATAAGCGTATCCCCGGTAAAGTCAAGGGTTAATGGGAGTCGTCCCCGTCCCCCCAGTATACGCCCAGAACCATGGACCCGGTACTTGTGGTTCGGACTGTCTCCAACCAGCCATAATATTGTGAGAGTGAAATTATGTCTAAGTCCAGTTTTGGTACATTAGAAGCAACTCTGAAACTTAACCTAAGCGTTTTTCGAAGCAACTTTTTGGCTAACTTCTTATAGGAAGGTCTAGGAGCTCTGAAAATGAACGTGCGCGTCTTTCTCTCTTCCCGAGGGACTTAGAAGAATTTTGTGATATTTTTTATTAAAATGGTGTATAAGGGTATATATATAAATATATTTTATGCACTGTATATGAGCTGGCGATTTCTAAGTCTGTGGTTCCGAGAGGGGGTAACCAGGCTCACTAATAAAGGTCAAGACACTTGGCTGCCAGAATGCCCTGCTTCAGCACAGACCAGAAAGGCTTTGTGATAAGCGTATCCCGGTATAGTCAGGGGTTAATGGGAGTCGTCCCCGTCCCCCCAGTATACGCCCAGAACCATGGACCCGGTACTTGTGGTTCGGACTGTCTCCAACCAGCCATAATGTTGTGAGAGTGAAATTATGTCTAAGTCCAGCTTTGGTACATTAGAAGCAACTCTGAAACTTAACCTAAGCGTTTTTCGAAGCTACCTTTTGGCTAACTTCTTATAGGAAGATCTAGGAGCTCTGAAAATGAACGTGCGCGTCTTTCACTCTTCCCGAGGGACTTAGAAGAATTTTGTGATATTTTTTATTAAAATGGTGTATAAGGGTATATATATAAATATATTTTATGCACTGTATATGAGCTGGCGATTTCTAAGTCTGTGGTTCCGAGAGGGGGTAACCAGGCTCACTAATAAAGGTCAAGCCACTTGGCTGCCAGCACAGACCAGAAAGGCATTGTGATAAGCGTATCCCCGGTATAGTCAGGGGTTAATGGGAGTCCCCCCCCCAGTATACGCCCAGAACCATGGACCCGATACTTGTGGTTCGGACTGTCTCCAACCAGCCATAATGTTGTGAGAGTGAAATTATGTCTAAGTCCAGCTTTGGAACATTAGAAGCAACTCTCAAACTTAACCTAAGCGTTTTTCGAAGCTACTTTTTGGCTAACTTCTTATAGGAACATCTAGAAGCTCTGAAAATGAACGTGTGCATCTTTCACTCTTCCCGAGGGACTTAGAAGAATTTTGTGATATTTTTTATTAAAATGGTGTATAAGGGTATATATTTAAATATATTTTATGCACTGTATATGAGCTGGCGATTTCTAAGTCTGTGGTTCCGAGAGGGGGTAACCAGGCTCACTAATAACCCCTGCCGCACCCCATAAAGGTCAAGCCACTTGGCTGACAGAATGCCCTGCTTCAGCACAGACCAGAAAGGCATTGTGATAAGCGTATCCCCGGTAAAGTCAAGGGTTAATGGGAGTCGTCCCCGTCCCCCCAGTATACGCCCAGAACCATGGACCCGGTACTTGTGGTTTGGACTGTCTCCAACCAGCCATAATGTTGTGAGAGTGAAATTACTGTATGTCTAAGTCCAGCTTTGGTACATTAGAAGCAACTCTGAAACTTAACCTACTGTAAGCGTTTTTCGCAGCTACTTTTTGGCTAACTTCTTATAGGAAGGTCTAGGAGCTCTGAAAATGAACGTGCGCGTCTTTCACTCTTCCCGAGGGACTTAGAAGAATTTTGTGATATTTTTTATTAAAATGGTGTACTGTATAAGGGTATATATATAAATATATTTTATGCACTGTATATGAGCTGGCGATTTCTAAGTCTGTGGTTCCGAGAGGGGGTAACCAGGCTCACTAATAAAGGTCAAGCCACTTGGCTGCCAGCACAGACCAGAAAGGCATTGTGATAAGCGTATCCCCGGTATAGTCAGGGGTTAATGGGAGTCCCCCCCCCAGTATACGCCCAGAACCATGGACCCGGTACTTGTGGTTCGGACTGTCTCCAACCAGCCATAATGTTGTGAGAGTGAAATTATGTCTAAGTCCAGCTTTGGAACATTAGAAGCAACTCTCAAACTTAACCTAAGCGTTTTTCGAAGCTACTTTTTGGCTAACTTCTAATAGGAACGTCTAGAAGCTCTGAAAATGAACGTGTGCATCTTTCACTCATCCCGAGGGACTTAGAAGAATTTTGTGATATTTTTTATTAAAATGGTGTATAAGGGTATATATTTAAATATATTTTATGCACTGTATATGAGCTGGCGATTTCTAAGTCTGTGGTTCCGAGAGGGGGTAACCAGGCTCACTAATAACCCCTGCCGCACCCCATAAAGGTCAAGCCACTTGGCTGCCAGAATGCCCTGCTTCAGCACAGACCAGAAAGGCATTGTGATAAGCGTATCCCCGGTAAAGTCAAGGGTTAATGGGAGTCGTCCCCGTCCCCCCAGTATACGGCCAGAACCATGGACCCGGTACTTGTGGTTCGGACTGTCTCCAACCAGCCATAATGTTGTGAGAGTGAAATTATGTCTAAGTCCAGCTTTGGTACATTAGAAGCAACTCTGAAACTTAACCTACTGTAAGCGTTTTTCGCAGCTACTTTTTGGCTAACTTCTTATAGGAAGGTCTAGGAGCTCTGAAAATGAACGTGCGCGTCTTTCACTCTTCCCGAGGGACTTAGAAGAATTTTGTGATATTTTTTATTAAAATGGTGTATAAGGGTATATATAGAAATATATTTTATGCACTGTATATGAGCTGGCGATTTCTAAGTCTGTGGTTCCGAGAGGGGGTAACCAGGCTCACTAATAAAGGTCAAGCCACTTGGCTGCCAGCACAGACCAGAAAGGCATTGTGATAAGCGTATCCCCGGTATAGTCAGGGGTTAATGGGAGTCCCCCCCCAGTATACGCCCAGAACCATGGACCCGGTACTTGTGGTTCGGACTGTCTCCAACCAGCCATAATGTTGTGAGAGTGAAATTATGTCTAAGTCCAGCTTTGGTACATTAGAAGCAACTCTGAAACTTAACCTAAGCGTTTTTCGAAGCTACTTTTTGGCTAACTTCTTATAGGAAGGTCTAGGAGCTCTGAAAATGAACGTGCGCGTCTTTCACTCTTCCCGAGGGACTTAGAAGAATTTTGTGATATTTTTTATTAAAATGGTGTATAAGGGTATATATTTAAATATATTTTATGCACTGTATATGAGCTGGCGATTTCTAAGTCTGTGGTTCCGAGAGGGGGTAACCAGGCTCACTAATAACCCCTGCCGCACCCCATAAAGGTCAAGCCACTTGGCTGCCAGAATGCCCTGCTTCAGCACAAACCAGAAAGGCATTGTGATAAGCGTATCCCCGGTAAAGTCAAGGGTTAATGGGAGTCGTCCCCGTCCCCCCAGTATACGGCCAGAACCATGGACCCGGTACTTGTGGTTCGGACTGTCTCCAACCAGCCATAATGTTGTGAGAGTGAAATTATGTCTAAGTCCAGCTTTGGTACATTAGAAGCAACTCTGAAACTTAACCTAAGCGTTTTTCGAAGCTACCATTTGGCTAACTTCTTATAGGAAGATCTAGGAGCTCTGAAAATGAACGTGCGCGTCTTTCACTCTTCCCGAGGGACTTAGAAGAATTTTGTGATATTTTTTATTAAAATGGTGTATAAGGGTATATATATAAATATATTTTATGCACTGTATATGAGCTGGCGATTTCTAAGTCTGTGGTTCCGAGAGGGGGTAACCAGGCTCACTAATAAAGGTCAAGCCACTTGGCTGCCAGCACAGACCAGAAAGGCATTGTGATAAGCGTATCCCCGGTATAGTCAGGGGTTAATGGGAGTCCCCCCCCAGTATACGGTCAGAACCATGGACCCGGTACTTGTGGTTCGGACTGTCTCCAACCAGCCATAATGTTGTGAGAGTGAAATTATGTCTAAGTCCAGCTTTGGAACATTAGAAGCAACTCTCAAACTTAACCTAAGCGTTTTTCGAAGCTACTTTTTGGCAAACTTCTTATAGGAACGTCTAGAAGCTCTGAAAATGAACGTGTGCATCTTTCACTCTTCCCGAGGGACTTAGAAGAATTTTGTGATATTTTTTATTAAAATGGTGTATAAGGGTATATATTTAAATATATTTTATGCACTGTATATGAGCTGGCGATTTCTAAGTCTGTGGTTCCGAGAGGGGGTCACCAGGCTCACTAATAACCCCTGCCGCACCCCATAAAGGTCAAGCCACTTGGCTGCCAGAATGCCCTGCTTCAGCACAGACCAGAAAGGCATTGTGATAAGCGTATCCCCGGTAAAGTCAAGGGTTAATGGGAGTCGTCCCCGTCCCCCCAGTATACGCCCAGAACCATGGACCCGGTACTTGTGGTTCGGACTGTCTCCAACCAGCCATAATATTGTGAGAGTGAAATTATGTCTAAGTCCAGTTTTGGTACATTAGAAGCAACTCTGAAACTTAACCTAAGCGTTTTTCGAAGCAACTTTTTGGCTAACTTCTTATAGGAAGGTCTAGGAGCTCTGAAAATGAACGTGCGCGTCTTTCTCTCTTCCCGAGGGACTTAGAAGAATTTTGTGATATTTTTTATTAAAATGGTGTATAAGGGTATATATATAAATATATTTTATGCACTGTATATGAGCTGGCGATTTCTAAGTCTGTGGTTCCGAGAGGGGGTAACCAGGCTCACTAATAAAGGTCAAGCCACTTGGCTGCCAGAATGCCCTGCTTCAGCACAGACCAGAAAGGCTTTGTGATAAGCGTATCCCGGTATAGTCAGGGGTTAATGGGAGTCGTCCCCGTCCCCCCAGTATACGCCCAGAACCATGGACCCGGTACTTGTGGTTCGGACTGTCTCCAACCAGCCATAATGTTGTGAGAGTGAAATTATGTCTAAGTCCAGCTTTGGTACATTAAAAGCAACTCTGAAACTTAACCTACTGTAAGCGTTTTTCGCAGCTACTTTTTGGCTAACTTCTTATAGGAAGGTCTAGGAGCTCTGAAAATGAACGTGCGCGTCTTTCACTCTTCCCGATTTTTTATTAAAATGGTGTATAAGGGTATATATATATAAATATATTTTATGCACTGTATATGAGCTGGCGATTTCAAAGTCTGTGGTTCCGAGAGGGGGTAACCAGGCTCACTAATAAAGGTCAAGCCACTTGGCCGCCAGAATGCCCTGCTTCAGCACAGACCAGAAAGGCATCCTAGAATAGCTGGACACCCCTCTCTAGACACAACTATTTTGTTACTAGCTGTCCTAGCAACAATGATACTATGCTTTTGAAAGTATTGTCTCTATTGTGTGTCTAACAAGAGTTACTTCCTGTCTTGTTTGCAGTAAGTGCTCTTTGTTAGATGGACGGCAGACCCAGTTTCCTTTTTCTTGGGTCAACATGTTTCAATCATTTCTAATTTATCTTTCATTACATCTGTCAGTGCTATAATGTGCTTTGCTTTACACACTATTCTACCGTCAAGAGGAGAGAATTCATCAAGTTTAATAAGCACAAACACTGTATAAGTCGAATTTCAGCATTTTTGTGTGACCGGGAAAACCACAGTCACAAGCCGAGCTGCAGTTCCATAGAAACTTCAGTTTTACCGCTGAACCTAAAAATGGTTAGAAAGTACTTTTTCTCCCTTCCTGTTAATGCCACAGACTTACCCTTTACAGTGCACACTGTGTCTAGTCCTTCCCGCTTCAGCCCAGAAATATTGAGCTTCAGATGTGTTGTTAACGTTGAGTAAAAAAGTTGCTCGCAGCTGTTCTAGGAACACATTCTGAAAACTCATTACAGGGGCATTTACACTGCGCATCTCATTACGGGGCATTTACTCTGCGCATCTCATTACGGGGCATTTACACTGCACATCTCATTACAGGGGCCTTTACACTGGGCATCTCATTACAGGGGCATTTAAACTGCGCATCTCATTACAGGGGCATTTACACTGCGCATCTCATTACAGGGGCATTTACACTGCGCATCTCATTACGGGGCATTTACACTGCGCATCTCATTACAAAGGAAATTTACACTGAGCATCTCATTACGGGGCATTTACACTGCACATCTCATTACGGGGCATTTACACTGCGCATCTCATTACGGGGCATTTACACTGCGCATCTCATTACGGGGCATTTACACTGCGCATTTCATTACGGGGTATTTACACTGCGCAACTCATTACGGGGCATTTACACTGCACATCTCATTACGGGGCATTTAAATTGCGCATCTCATTATGGGGCATTTACACTGCGCATCTCATTATGGGGCATTTACACTGCGCATCTCATTACAGGGGCAAATTTACACTGCGCATCTCATTGCAGGGGCATTTACACTGCGCATCTCATTGCAGGGGCATTTACACTGCTCAACTCATTACAGGGGCATTTACACTGCGCATCTCATTACAGGGGCATTTACACTGCGCATCTCATTACAGGGGCCTTTACACTGCACATCTCATTACAAGGGCATTTACACTGGGCATCTCATTACAGGGGCCTTTACACTGCGCATCTCATTACAGGGGCATTTACACGGCGCATCTCATAACAGGAGCATTTACACTGCGCATCTCATTACAGGGGCATTTACACTGCGCATGTCATTACAGGGGCATTTACACTGCGCATCTCATTACGGGGCATTTACACTGCGCATCTCATTACGGGGCATTTACACTGCGCATCTCATTACGGGGCATTTACACTGCGCATCTCATTACGGGGGCATTTACACTGCGCATCTCATTACAGGGGCATTTACACTGCGCATCTCATTACAGGGGCATTTACACTGCGCAACTCATTACAGGGGCCTTTACACTGCGCATCTCATTACAGGGGCCTTTACACTGCGCATCTCATTACAGGGGCCTTTACACTGCGCATCTCATTACAGGGGGCTTTACACTGCGCATCTCATTACAGGGGCCTTTACACTGCGCATCTCATTACAGGGGCCTTTACACTGCGCAACTCATTACAGGGGCCTTTACACTGCGCAACTCATTACAGGGGCCTTTACACTGCGCATCTCATTACAGGGGCATTTAAACTGCGCATCTCATTACAGGGGCATTTACACTGCGCATCTCATTACAGGGGTATTTACACTGCGCATCTCATTACAGGGGCATTTACACTGCGCATCTCATTACAGGGGCATTTACACTGCGCATCTCATTACGGGGCATTTACACTGCGCATCTCATTCCAGGGCATTTACACTGTGCATCTCATTAAGGGGCATTTACACTGGGCATCCCATTACGGGGCATTTACACTGCGCATCTCATTACAGGGGCATTTACATTGCGCATCTCATTACAGGGGCCTTTACACGGCGCATCTCATTACAGGGGCCTTTACACGGCGCATCTCATTACAGGGGCCTTTACACGGCGCATATCATTACAGGGGCCTTTACACAGCGCATCTCATTACAGGGGCCTTTACACTGCGCATCTCATTACAGGGGCATTTAAACTGCGCATCTCATTACAGGGGCATTTACACTGCGCATCTCATTACAGGGGCATTTACACTGCGCATCTCATTACAGGGGCATTTACACTGCGCATGTCATTACAGGGGCATTTACACTGCGCGTCGCATTACAGGGGCATTTACACTGCGCATGTCATTACAGGGGCCTTTACACTGCGCATCTCATTACGGGGCTTTTACACTGCGCATCTCATTACAGGGTCCTTTACACTGCGCATCTCATTACAGGGTCCTTTACACTGCGCATCTCATTAGGGGGCATTTACACTGCGCATCTCATTACAGGGGCATTTACACTGGGCATCTCATTACAGGGGCATTTACACTGCGCATCTCATTACAGGGGCCTTTACACGGCGCATCTCATTACATGGGCCTTTACACGGCGCATCTCATTACAGGGGCCTTTACACGGCGCATCTCATTACAGGGGCCTTTACACGGCGCATCTCATTACAGGGGCCTTTACACTGCGCATCTCATTACAGGGGCCTTTACACTGCGCATCTCATTACAGGGGGCTTTACACTGCGCATCTCATTACAGGGGCCTTTACACTGCGCATCTCATTACAGGGGCCTTTACACTGCGCAACTCATTACAGGGGCCTTTACACTGCGCAACTCATTACAGGGGCCTTTACACTGCGCATCTCATTACAGGGGCATTTACACTGCGCATCTCATTACAGGGGCATTTGCACTGCGCATCTCATTACAGGGGCATTTACACTGCGCATCTCATTACGGGGCATTTACACTGCGCATCTCATTCCAGGGCATTTACACTGTGCTTCTCATTAAGGGGCATTTACACTGGGCATCCCATTACGGGGCATTTACACTGCGCATCTCATTACAGGGGCATTTACATTGCGCATCTCATTACAGGGGCCTTTACACGGCGCATCTCATTACAGGGGCCTTTACACGGCGCATCTCATTACAGGGGCCTTTACACGGCGCATCTCATTACAGGGGCCTTTACACAGCGCATCTCATTACAGGGGCCTTTACACTGCGCATCTCATTACAGGGGCATTTAAACTGCGCATCTCATTACAGGGGCATTTACACTGCGCATCTCATTACAGGGGCATTTACACTGCGCATGTCATTACAGGGGCATTTACACTGCGCATGTCATTACAGGGGCATTTACACTGCGCATCTCATTACAGGGGCATTTACACTGCGCATGTCATTACAGGGGCCTTTACACTGCGCATCTCATTACGGGGCTTTTACACTGCGCATCTCATTACAGGGTCCTTTACACTGCGCATCTCATTACGGGGCATTTACACTGCGCATCTCATTACAGGGGCATTTACACTGCGCATCTCATTACAGGGGCATTTACACTGCGCATCTCATTACAGGGGCCTTTACACTGCGCATCTCATTACAGGGGCATTTACACTGCGCATCTCATTACAGGGGCATTTACACTGCGCATCTCATTACAGGGGCATTTACACTGCGCATCTCATTACAGGGGCATTTACACTGCGCATCTCATTACAGGGGCATTTACACTGCGCATCTCATTACAGGGGCATTTACACTGCGCATCTCATTACAGGGGCATTTACACTGCGCATCTCATTACAGGGGCATTTACACTGCGCATCTCATTACAGGGGCCTTTACACTGCGCATCTCATTACAGGGGCCTTTACACGGCGCATCTCATTACAGGGGCCTTTACACGGCGCATCTCATTACAGGGGCCTTTACACAGCGCATCTCATTACAGGGGCATTTACACTGCGCATCTCATTACAGGGGCATTTCCACGGCGCATCTCATTACAGGGGCATTTACACTGCGCATCTCATTACAGGGTCCTTTACACTGCGCATCTCATTACGGGGCATTTACACTGCGCATCTCATTACAGGGGCATTTATACTGGGCATCACTTTACAGGGGCATTTACACTGCGCATCTCATTACAAGACATTTACACTGCGCATCTCATTACAGGGGCATTTACACTGCGCATTTCATTACAGGGGCATTTACACTGCGCATCTCATTACAGGGGCATTTACACTGCGCATCTCATTACGGGGCATTTACACTGCGCTTCTCATTACAGGGGCATTTACACTGCGCATCTCATTACAGGGGCATTTACACTGCGCATCTCATTACAGGGGCATTTACACTGCGCATCTCATTACAGGGGCATTTACACTGCGCATCTCATTACGGGGCATTTAGACTGCGCATCTCATTATGGGGCATTTACACTGCGCATCTCATTACGGGGCATTTACACTGCGCATCTCATTACAGGGGCATTTACACTGCGCATCTCATTGCAGGGGCATTTACACTGCGCAACTCATTACAGGGGCATTTACACTGCGCAACTCATTACAGGGGCCTTTACACTGCGCATCTCATTACAGGGGCCTTTACACTGCGATCTCATTACAGGGGCCTTTACACTGCGCATCTCATTACGGGGCATTTACACTGCGCTTCTCATTACAGGGGCATTTACACTGCGCATCTCATTACAGGGGCATTTACACTGCGCATCTCATTACAGGGGCCTTTACACTGCACATCTCATTACAGGGGCATTTACACTGCGCATCTCATTACAGGGGCATTTACACTGCGCATCTCATTACAGGGGCATTTACACTGCGCATCTCATTACAGGGGCATTTACACTGCGCATCTCATTACAGGGGCATTTACACTGCGCATCTCATTACAGGGGCATTTACACTGCGCATCTCATTACAGGGGCCTTTACACTGCGCATCTCATTACAGGGGCCTTTACACTGCGCATCTCATTACAGGGGCCTTTACACGGCGCATCTCATTACAGGGGCCTTTACACGGCGCATCTCATTACAGGGGCCTTTACACGGCGCATCTCATTACAGGGGCCTTTACACGGCGCATCTCATTACAGGGGCCTTTACACGGCGCATCTCATTACAGGGGCCTTTACACGGCGCATCTCATTACAGGGGCCTTTACACGGCGCATCTCATTACAGGGGCCTTTACACAGCGCATCTCATTACAGGGGCATTTACACTGCGCATCTCATTACAGGGGCATTTCCACTGCGCATCTCATTACAGGGGCATTTACACTGCGCATCTCATTACAGGGTCCTTTACACTGCGCATCTCATTACGGGGCATTTACACTGCGCATCTCATTACAGGGGCATTTATACTGGGCATCACTTTACAGGGGCATATACACTGCGCATCTCATTACAGGACATTTACACTGCGCATCTCATTACAGGGGCATTTACACTGCGCATTTCATTACAGGGGCATTTACACTGCGCATCTCATTACAGGGGCATTTACACTGCGCATCTCATTACGGGGCATTTACACTGCGCTTCTCATTACAGGGGCATTTACACTGCGCATCTCATTACAGGGGCATTTACACTGCGCATCTCATTACAGGGGCATTTACACTGCGCATCTCATTACGGGGCATTTAGACTGCGCATCTCATTACGGGGCATTTACACTGCGCATCTCATTACGGGGCATTTACACTGCGCATCTCATTACAGGGGCATTTACACTGCGCATCTCATTGCAGGGGCATTTACACTGCGCAACTCATTACAGGGGCATTTACACTGCGCAACTCATTACAGGGGCCTTTACACTGCGCATCTCATTACAGGGGCCTTTACACTGCGATCTCATTACAGGGGCCTTTAAAATGCGCATCTCATTACGGGGCATTTACACTGCGCTTCTCATTACAGGGGCATTTACACTGCGCATCTCATTACAGGGGCATTTACACTGCGCATCTCATTACAGGGGCATTTACACTGCGCATCTCATTACGGGGCATTTACACTGCGCATCTCATTACGGGGCATTTACACTGCGCATCTCATTACGGGGCATTTACACTGCGCATCTCATTACAGGGGCATTTACACTGCGCATCTCATTACAGGGGCATTTACACTGCGCATCTCATTACGGGGCATTTACACTGCGCATCTCATTACGGGGCATTTACACTGCGCATCTCATTACGGGGGCATTTACACTGCGCATCTCATTACGGGGGCATTTACACTGCGCATCTCATTGCGGGGGCCTTTACACTGCGCATCTCATTACGGGGGCCTTTACACTGCGCATCTCATTACAGGGGCCTTTACACTGCGCATCTCATTACAGGGGCCTTTACACTGCGCATCTCATTACAGGGGCCTTTACACTGCGCATCTCATTACAGGGGCCTTTACACTGCGCATCTCATTACAGGGGCCTTTACACTGCGCATCTCATTACAGGGGCATTTAAACTGCGCATCTCATTACAGGGGCATTTACACTGCGCATCTCATTACAGGGGCATTTACACTGCGCATGTCATTACAGGGGCATTTACACTGCGCATGTCATTACAGGGGCATTTACACTGCGCATGTCATTACAGGGGCATTTACACTGCGCATGTCATTACAGGGGCCTTTACACTGCGCATCTCATTACGGGGCTTTTACACTGCGCATCTCATTACAGGGTCCTTTACACTGCGCATCTCATTACAGGGTCCTTTACACTGCGCATCTCATTACGGGGCATTTACACTGCGCATCTCATTACAGGGGCATTTACACTGCGCATCTCATTACAGGGGCATTTACACTGCGCATCTCATTACAGGGGCCTTTACACTGCGCATCTCATTACAGGGGCATTTACACTGCGCATCTCATTACAGGGGCATTTACACTGCGCATCTCATTACAGGGGCATTTACACTGCGCATCTCATTACAGGGGCATTTACACTGCGCATCTCATTACAGGGGCATTTACACTGCGCATCTCATTACAGGGGCATTTACACTGCGCATCTCATTACAGGGGCCTTTACACTGCGCATCTCATTACAGGGGCCTTTACACTGCGCATCTCATTACAGGGGCCTTTACACGGCGCATCTCATTACAGGAGCCTTTACACGGCGCATCTCATTACAGGGGCCTTTACACGGCGCATCTCATTACAGGGGCCTTTACACGGCGCATCTCATTACAGGGGCCTTTACACGGCGCATCTCATTACAGGGGCCTTTACACGGCGCATCTCATTACAGGGGCCTTTACACAGCGCATCTCATTACAGGGGCATTTACACTGCGCATCTCATTACAGGGGCATTTCCACTGCGCATCTCATTACAGGGGCATTTACACTGCGCATCTCATTACAGGGTCCTTTACACTGCGCATCTCATTACGGGGCATTTACACTGCGCATCTCATTACAGGGGCATTTATACTGGGCATCACTTTACAGGGGCATTTACACTGCGCATCTCATTACAGGACATTTACACTGCGCATCTCATTACAGGGGCATTTACACTGCGCATTTCATTACAGGGGCATTTACACTGCGCATCTCATTACAGTGTAAATGCCCCTGTAATGAGATGCGCCGTGTAAATGCCCCTGTAATGAGATGCGCAGTGTAAATGCCCCTGTAATGAGATGCGCAGTGTAAATGCCCCTGTAATGAGATGCGCAGTGTAAATGCCCCTGTAATGAGATGCGCAGTGTAAATGCCCCTGTAATGAGATGCGCAGTGTAAATGCCCCTGTAATGAGATGCGCAGTGTAAATGCCCCTGTAATGAGATGCGCAGTGTAAATGCCCCTGTAATGAGATGCGCAGTGTAAAGACCCTTGTAATGAGATGCGCAATGTAAAGGCCCCTGTAATGAGATGCGCAGTGTAAAGGCCCCTGTAATGAGATGCGCAATGTAAATGCCCCTGTAATGAGATGCGCAGTGTAAATGCCCCGTAATGGGATGCCCAGTGTAAATGCCCCTTAATGAGATGCACAGTGTAAATGCCCTGTAATGAGATGCGCAGTGTAAATGCCCCGTAATGAGATGCACAGTGTAAATGCCCCTGTAATGACATGCGCAGTGTAAATGCCCCTGTAATGAGATGCGCAGTGTAAATGCCCCTGTAATGAGATGCGCAGTGTAAATGCCCCTGTAATGAGAAGCGCAGTGTAAATGCCCCTGTAATGAGATGCGCAGTGTAAATGCCACTGTAATGAGATGCGCAGTGTAAAGGCCCTTGTAATGAGATGCGCAGTGTAAAGGCCCCTGTAATGAGATGCGCAGTGTAAAGGCCCCTGTAATGAGATGTGCTGTGTAAAGGCCCCTGTAATGAGATGCGCCGTGTAAAGGCCCCTGTAATGAGATGCGCCGTGTAAAGGCCCCTCTAATGAGATGCGCCGTGTAAAGGCCCCTGTAATGAGATGCGCAATGTAAAGCCCCTGTAATGAGATGCGCAGTGTAAATGCCCCGTAATGGGATGCCCAGTGTAAATGCCCTTAATGAGATGCACAGTGTAAATGCCATGTAATGAGATGCGCAGTGTAAATGCCCCGTAATGAGATGCACAGTGTAAATTCCCCTGTAATGACATGCGCAGTGTAAATGCCCCTGTAATGACATGCGCAGTGTAAATGCCCCTGTAATGACATGCGCAGTGTAAATTCCCCGTAATGAGATGCGCAGTGTAAAGGACCTTGTAATGAGATGCGCAGTGTAAATGCCCCGTAATGAGATGCACAGTGTAAATTCCCCTGTAAAGACATGCGCAGTGTAAATGCCCCTGTAATGACATGCGCAGTGTAAATGCCCCTGTAATGACATGCGCAGTGTAAATTCCCCGTAATGAGATGCGCAGTGTAAAGGACCCTGTAATGAGATGCGCAGTGTAAAAGCCCCGTAATGAGATGCGCAGTGTAAAGGCCCCTGTAATGAGATGCGCAGTGTAAATGCCCCTGTAATGAGATGCGCAGTGTAAATGCCCCTGTAATGAGATGCGCAGTGTAAATGCCCCTGTAATGAGATGCGCAGTGTAAATGCCCCTGTAATGATATGCGCAGTGTAAAGGCCCCTGTAATGAGATGCGCAGTGTAAATGCCTCTGTAATGAGATGCGCAGTGTAAAGGCCCCTGTAATGAGATGCGCAGTGTAAATGCCCCTGTAATGAGATGCTCAGTGTAAATTCCCCTGTAATGAGATGCGCAGTGTAAATGCCCCTGTAATGAGATGCGCCGTGTAAAGGACCCTGTAATGAGATGCGCCGTGTAAAGGCCCCTGTAATGAGATGCGCAATGTAAATGCCCCTGTAATGAGATGCGCAGTATAAATGCCCCTGTAATGAGATGAGCAGTTTAAATGCCCCTGTAATGAGATGCGCAGTTTAAATGCCCCTGTAATGAGATGCGCAGTGTAAATGCCCCTGTAATGAGATGCGCAGTGTAAAGACCCTTGTAATGAGATGTGCAATGTAAAGGCCCCTGTAATGAGATGCGCAGTGTAAAGGCCCCTGTAATGAGATGTGCTGTGTAAAGGCCCCTGTAATGAGATGCGCCGTGTAAAGGACCCTGTAATGAGATGCGCCGTGTAAAGGCCCCTGTAATGAGATGCGCCGTGTAAAGGCCCCTGTAATGAGATGCGCAATGTAAATGCCCCTGTAATGAGATGCGCAGTGTAAATGCCCCGTAATGGGATGCCCAGTGTAAATGCCCCTTAATGAGATGCGCAGTGTAAATGCCCCTGTAATGAGATGCGCAGTGTAAATGCCCCTGTAATGACATGCGCAGTGTAAATGCCCCTGTAATGAGATGCGCAGTGTAAATGCCCCTGTAATGAGATGCGCAGTGTAAATGCCCCTGTAATGAGATGCGCCGTGTAAATGCCCCTGTAATGAGATGCGCCGTGTAAATGCCCCTGTAATGAGATGCGCAGTGTAAATGCCCCTGTAATGAGATGCGCAGTGTAAATGCCCCTGTAATGAGATGCGCAGTGTAAATGCCCCTGTAATGAGATGCGCAGTGTAAATGCCCCTGTAATGAGATGCGCAGTGTAAATGCCCCTGTAATGAGATGCACAGTGTAAATGCCCCTGTAATGAGATGCGCAGTGTAAATGCCCCTGTAATGAGATGCGCAGTGTAAATGCCCCTGTAATGAGATGCGCAGTGTAAATGCCCCGTAATGAGATGCGCAGTGTAAATGACCCTGTAATGAGATGCGCAGTGTAAATGCCCCTGTAATGAGATGCGCCGTGTAAATGCCCCTGTAATGAGATGCGCCGTGTAAATGCCCCTGTAATGAGATGCGCCGTGTAAATGCCCCTGTAATGAGATGCGCCGTGTAAATGCCCCTGTAATGAGATGCGCCGTGTAAATGCCCCTGTAATGAGATGCGCAGTGTAAATGCCCCTGTAATGAGATGCGCAGTGTAAATGCCCCTGTAATGAGATGCTCAGTGTAAATTCCCCTGTAATGAGATGCGCAGTGTAAATGCCCCTGTAATGAGATGCGCAGTGTAAATGCCCCTGTAATGAGATGCGCAGTGTAAAGACCCTTGTAATGAGATGCGCAATGTAAAGGCCCCTGTAATGAGATGCGCAGTGTAAAGGCCCCTGTAATGAGATGCGCTGTGTAAAGGCCCCTGTAATGAGATGCGCCGTGTAAAGGACCCTGTAATGAGATGCGCCGTGTAAAGGCCCCTGTAATGAGATGCACAGTGTAAATGCCTCTGTAATGAGATGCGCAGTGTAAATGCCCCGTAATGAGATGCGCAGTGTAAATGCCCCTGTAATGACATGCGCAGTGTAAATGCCCCTGTAATGAGATGCGCCGTGTAAATGCCCCTGTAATGAGATGCGCCGTGTAAATGCCCCTGTAATGAGATGCGCAGTGTAAATGCCCCTGTAATGAGATGCGCAGTGTAAATGCCCCTGTAATGAGATGCGCAGTGTAAATGCCACTGTAATGAGATGCGCAGTGTAAATGCCCCTGTAATGAGATGCGCAGTGTAAATGCCCCTGTAATGAGATGCGCAGTGTAAAGACCCTTGTAATGAGATGCGCAATGTAAAGGCCCCTGTAATGAGATGCGCAGTGTAAAGGCCCCTGTAATGAGATGCGCTGTGTAAAGGCCCCTGTAATGAGATGCGCCGTGTAAAGGCCCCTGTAATGAGATGCGCAATGTAAATGCCCCTGTAATGAGATGCGCAGTGTAAATGCCCCGTAATGGGATGCCCAGTGTAAATGCCCCTTAATGAAATGCACAGTGTAAATGCCCTGTAATGAGATGCGCAGTGTAAATGCCCCGTAATGAGATGCACAGTGTAAATGCCCCTGTAATGACATGCGCAGTGTAAATGCCCCTGTAATGAGATGCGCAGTGTAAATGCCCCTGTAATGAGATGCGCAGTGTAAATGCCCCTGTAATGAGAAGCGCAGTGTAAATGCCCCTGTAATGAGATGCGCAGTGTAAATGCCACTGTAATGAGATGCGCAGTGTAAAGGCCCTTGTAATGAGATGCGCAGTGTAAATGCCCCTGTAATGAGATGCGCAGTGTAAATGCCCCTGTAATGAGATGCGCAGTGTAAATGCCCCTGTAATGAGATGCGCAGTGTAAATGCCCCTGTAATAAGATGCGCAGTGTAAATGCCCCTGTAATGAGATGCGCCGTGTAAATGCCCCTGTAATGAGATGCGCAGTGTAAATGCCCCTGTAATGAGATGCGCAGTGTAAATGGCCCTGTAATGAGATGCTCAGTGTAAATTCCCCTGTAATGAGATGCGCAGTGTAAATGCCCCTGTAATGAGATGCGCAGTGTAAATGCCCCTGTAATGAGATGCGCAGTGTAAAGACCCTTGTAATGAGATGCGCAATGTAAAGGCCCCTGTAATGAGATGCGCAGTGTAAAGGCCCCTGTAATGAGATGCGCTGTGTAAAGGCCCCTGTAATGAGATGCGCCGTGTAAAGGAGCCTGTAATGAGATGCGCCGTGTAAAGGCCCCTGTAATGAGATGCGCAGTCTAAATGCTTCTGTAATGAGATGCGCAGTGTAAATGCCCCGTAATGAGATGCGCAGTGTAAATGCCCCTGTAATGAGATGCGCAGTGTAAATGCCCCTGTAATGAGATGCGCCGTGTAAATGCCCCTGTAATGAGATGCGCCGTGTAAATGCCCCTGTAATGAGATGCGCAGTGTAAATGCCCCTGTAATGAGATGCGCAGTGTAAATGCCCCTGTAATGAGATGCGCAGTGTAAATGCCCCTGTAATGAGATGCGCAGTGTAAATGCCCCTGTAATGAGATGCGCAGTGTAAATGCCCCTGTAATGAGATGCGCAGTGTAAATGCCCCTGTAATGAGATGCGCAGTGTAAATGCCCCTGTAATGAGATGCGCAGTGTAAAGACCCTTGTAATGAGATGCGCAATGTAAAGGCCCCTGTAATGAGATGCGCAGTGTAAAGGCCCCTGTAATGAGATGCGCAATGTAAATGCCCCTGTAATGAGATGCGCAGTGTAAATGCCCCTGTAATGACATGCGCAGTGTAAATGCCCCTGTAATGAGATGCGCAGTGTAAATGCCCCTGTAATGAGATGCGCAGTGTAAATGCCCCTGTAATGAGATGCGCAGTGTAAATGCCCCTGTAATGAGATGCGCAGTGTAAATGCCCCGTAATGAGATGCGCAGTGTAAATGACCCTGTAATGAGATGCGCAGTGTAAATGCCCCTGTAATGAGATGCGCCGTGTAAATGCCCCTGTAATGAGATGCGCCGTGTAAATGCCCCTGTAATGAGATGCGCAGTGTAAATGCCCCTGTAATGAGATGCGCAGTGTAAATGCCCCTGTAATGAGATGCGCAGTGTAAATGCCCCTGTAATGAGATGCGCAGTGTAAATGCCCCTGTAATGAGATGCTCAGTGTAAATTCCCCTGTAATGAGATGCGCAGTGTAAATGCCCCTGTAATGAGATGCGCAGTGTAAATGCCCCTGTAATGAGATGCGCAGTGTAAAGACCCTTGTAATTAGATGCGCAATGTAAAGGCCCCTGTAATGAGATGCGCAGTGTAAAGGCCCCTGTAATGAGATGCGCTGTGTAAAGGCCCCTGTAATGAGATGCGCCGTGTAAAGGACCCTGTAATGAGATGCGCCGTGTAAAGGCCCCTGTAATGAGATGCGCAGTGTAAATGCCTCTGTAATGAGATGCGCAGTGTAAATGCCCCGTAATGAGATGCGCAGTGTAAATGCCCCTGTAATGAGATGCGCAGTGTAAATGCCCCTGTAATGAGATGCGCCGTGTAAATGCCCCTGTAATGAGATGCGCCGTGTAAATGCCCCTGTAATGAGATGCGCCGTGTAAATGCCCCTGTAATGAGATGCGCAGTGTAAATGCCCCTGTAATGAGATGCGCAGTGTAAATGCCCCTGTAATGAGATGCGCAGTGTAAATGCCCCTGTAATGAGATGCTCAGTGTAAATTCCCCTGTAATGAGATGCGCAGTGTAAATGCCCCTGTAATGAGATGCGCAGTGTAAATGCCCCTGTAATGAGATGCGCAGTGTAAAGACCCTTGTAATTAGATGCGCAATGTAAAGGCCCCTGTAATGAGATGCGCAGTGTAAAGGCCCCTGTAATGAGATGCGCTGTGTAAAGGCCCCTGTAATGAGATGCGCCGTGTAAAGGACCCTGTAATGAGATGCGCCGTGTAAAGGCCCCTGTAATGAGATGCGCAGTGTAAATGCCTCTGTAATGAGATGCGCAGTGTAAATGCCCCGTAATGAGATGCGCAGTGTAAATGCCCCTGTAATGAGATGCGCAGTGTAAATGCCCCTGTAATGAGATGCGCCGTGTAAATGCCCCTGTAATGAGATGCGCCGTGTAAATGCCCCTGTAATGAGATGGGCAGTGTAAATGCCCCTGTAATGAGATGCGCAGTGTAAATGCCCCTGTAATGAGATGCACAGTGTAAATACCCCTGTAATGAGATGCGCAGTGTAAATGCCCCTGTAATGAGATGCGCAGTGTAAATGCCCCTGTAATGAGATGCGCAGTGTAAATGCCCCTGTAATGAGATGCGCAGTGTAAATGCCCCTGTAATGAGATGCGCAGTGTAAAGACCCTTGTAATGAGATGCGCAATGTAAAGGCCCCTGTAATGAGATGCGCAGTGTAAAGGCCCCTGTAATGAGATGCGCAATGTAAATGCCCCTGTAATGAGATGCGCAGTGTAAATGCCCCGTAATGAGATGCACAGTGTAAATGCCCCTGTAATGACATGCGCAGTGTAAATGCCCCTGTAATGAGATGCGCAGTGTAAATGCCCCTGTAATGAGATGCGCAGTGTAAAGGCCCTTGTAATGAGATGCGCAGTGTAAAGGCCCCTGTAATGAGATGCGCAGTGTAAAGGCCCCTGTAATGAGATGTGCTGTGTAAAGGCCCCTGTAATGAGATGCGCCATGTAAAGGCCCCTGTAATGAGATGCGCCGTGTAAAGGCCCCTCTAATGAGATGCGCCGTGTAAAGGCCCCTGTAATGAGATGCGCAATGTAAAGCCCCTGTAATGAGATGCGCAGTGTAAATGCCCCGTAATGGGATGCCCAGTGTAAATGCCCTTAATGAGATGCACAGTGTAAATGCCATGTAATGAGATGCGCAGTGTAAATGCCCCGTAATGAGATGCACAGTGTAAATTCCCCTGTAATGACATGCGCAGTGTAAATGCCCCTGTAATGACATGCGCAGTGTAAATGCCCCTGTAATGACATGCGCAGTGTAAATTCCCCGTAATGAGATGCGCAGTGTAAAGGACCTTGTAATGAGATGCGCAGTGTTAATGCCCCGTAATGAGATGCACAGTGTAAATTCCCCTGTAAAGACATGCGCAGTGTAAATGCCCCTGTAATGACATGCGCAGTGTAAATGCCCCTGTAATGACATGCGCAGTGTAAATTCCCCGTAATGAGATGCGCAGTGTAAAGGACCCTGTAATGAGATGCGCAGTGTAAAAGCCCCGTAATGAGATGCGCAGTGTAAAGGCCCCTGTAATGAGATGCGCAGTGTAAATGCCCCTGTAATGAGATTCGCAGTGTAAATGCCCCTGTAATGAGATGCGCAGTGTAAATGCCCCTGTAATGAGATGCGCAGTGTAAATGCCCCTGTAATGAGATGCGCAGTGTAAAGGCCCCTGTAATGAGATGCGCAGTGTAAATGCCTCTGTAATGAGATGCGCAGTGTAAAGGCCCCTGTAATGAGATGCGCAGTGTAAATGCCCCTGTAATGAGATGCTCAGTGTAAATTCCCCTGTAATGAGATGCGCAGTGTAAATGCCCCTGTATTGAGATGCGCCGTGTAAAGGACCCTGTAATGAGATGCGCCGTGTAAAGGCCCCTGTAATGAGATGCGCAATGTAAATGCCCCTGTAATGAGATGCGCAGTATAAATGCCCCTGTAATGAGATGCGCAGTTTAAATGCCCCTGTAATGAGATGCGCAGTTTAAATGCCCCTGTAATGAGATGCGCAGTGTAAATGCCCCTGTAATGAGATGCGCAGTGTAAAGACCCTTGTAATGAGATGTGCAATGTAAAGGCCCCTGTAATGAGATGCGCCGTGTAAAGGACCCTGTAATGAGATGCGCCGTGTAAAGGCCCCTGTAATGAGATGCGCCGTGTAAAGGCCCCTGTAATGAGATGCGCCGTGTAAAGGCCCCTGTAATGAGATGCGCAATGTAAATGCCCCTGTAATGAGATGCGCAGTGTAAATGCCCCGTAATGGGATGCCCAGTGTAAATGCCCCGTAATGAGATGCGCAATATAAATGCCCCTGTAATGAGATGCGCAGTGTAAATGCCCCTGTAATGACATGCGCAGTGTAAATGCCCCTGTAATGAGATGCGCAGTGTAAATGCCCCTGTAATGAGATGCGCAGTGTAAATGCCCCTGTAATGAGATGCGCAGTGTAAATGCCCCTGTAATGAGATGCGCAGTGTAAATGGCCCGTAATGAGATGCGCAGTGTAAATGACCCTGTAAAGAGATGCGCAGTGTAAATGCCCCTGTAATGAGATGCGCCGTGTAAATGCCCCTGTAATGAGATGCGCCGTGTAAATGCCCCTGTAATGAGATGCGCAGTGTAAATGCCCCTGTAATGAGATGCGCAGTGTAAATGCCCCTGTAATGAGATGCGCAGTGTAAATGCCCCTGTAATGAGATGCGCAGTGTAAATGCCCCTGTAATGAGATGCTCAGTGTAAATTCCCCTGTAATGAGATGCGCAGTGTAAATGCCCCTGTAATGAGATGCGCAGTGTAAATGCCCCTGTAATGAGATGCGCAGTGTAAAGACCCTTGTAATGAGATGCGCAATGTAAAGGCCC
Organism: Ascaphus truei; assembly: GCF_040206685.1. NCBI lineage: Eukaryota > Metazoa > Chordata > Amphibia > Anura > Ascaphidae > Ascaphus > Ascaphus truei. Next base: position 64,235 of record NW_027456829.1, read on the forward strand.
CTGTAATGAGATGCGCAGTGTAAAGGCCCCTGTAATGAGATGCGCTGTGTAAAGGCCCCTGTAATGAGATGCGCCGTGTAAAGGACCCTGTAATGAGATGCGCCGTGTAAAGGCCCCTGTAATGAGATGCGCAGTGTAAATGCCTCTGTAATGAGATGCGCAGTGTAAATGCCCCGTAATGAGATGCGCAGTGTAAATGCCCCTGTAATGAGATGCGCAGTGTAAATGCCCCTGTAATGAGATGCGCCGTGTAAATGCCCCTGTAATGAGATGCGCCGTGTAAATGCCCCTGTAATGAGATGCGCCGTGTAAATGCCCCTGTAATGAGATGCGCAGTGTAAATGCCCCTGTAATGAGATGCGCAGTGTAAATGCCCCTGTAATGAGATGCGCAGTGTAAATGCCCCTGTAATGAGATGCGCAGTGTAAATGCCCCTGTAATGAGATGCGCAGTGTAAATGCCCCTGTAATGAGATGCGCAGTGTAAATGCCCCTGTAATGAGATGCGCAGTGTAAAGACCCTTGTAATGAGATGCGCAATGTAAAGGCCCCTGTAATGAGATGCGCAGTGTAAAGGCCCCTGTAATGAGATGCGCAATGTAAATGCCCCTGTAATGAGATGCGCAGTGTAAATGCCCCTGTAATGACATGCGCAGTGTAAATGCCCCTGTAATGAGATGCGCAGTGTAAATGCCCCTGTAATGAGATGCGCAGTGTAAATGCCCCTGTAATGAGATGCGCAGTGTAAATGCCCCTGTAATGAGATGCGCAGTGTAAATGCCCCGTAATGAGATGCGCAGTGTAAATGACCCTGTAATGAGATGTGCAGTGTAAATGCCCCTGTAATGAGATGCGCCGTGTAAATGCCCCTGTAATGAGATGCGCCGTGTAAATGCCCCTGTAATGAGATGCGCAGTGTAAATGCCCCTGTAATGAGATGCGCAGTGTAAATGCCCCTGTAATGAGATGCGCAGTGTAAATGCCCCTGTAATGAGATGCGCAGTGTAAATGCCCCTGTAATGAGATGCTCAGTGTAAATTCCCCTGTAATGAGATGCGCAGTGTAAATGCCCCTGTAATGAGATGCGCAGTGTAAATGCCCCTGTAATGAGATGCGCAGTGTAAAGACCCTTGTAATGAGATGCGCAATGTAAAGGCCCCTGTAATGAGATGCGCAGTGTAAAGGCCCCTGTAATGAGATGCGCTGTGTAAAGGCCCCTGTAATGAGATGCGCCGTGTAAAGGACCCTGTAATGAGATGCGCCGTGTAAAGGCCCCTGTAATGAGATGCGCAGTGTAAATGCCTCTGTAATGAGATGCGCAGTGTAAATGCCCCGTAATGAGATGCGCAGTGTAAATGCCCCTGTAATGAGATGCGCAGTGTAAATGCCCCTGTAATGAGATGCGCCGTGTAAATGCCCCTGTAATGAGATGCGCCGTGTAAATGCCCCTGTAATGAGATGCGCAGTGTAAATGCCCCTGTAATGAGATGCGCAGTGTAAATGCCCCTGTAATGAGATGCGCAGTGTAAATGCCCCTGTAATGAGATGCGCAGTGTAAATGCCCCTGTAATGAGATGCGCAGTGTAAATGCCCCTGTAATGAGATGCGCAGTGTAAAGACCCTTGAAATGAGATGCGCAATGTAAAGGCCCCTGTAATGAGATGCGCAGTGTAAAGGCCCCTGTAATGAGATGCGCTGTGTAAAGGCCCCTGTAATGAGATGCGCCGTGTAAAGGCCCCTGTAATGAGATGCGCAATGTAAATGCCCCTGTAATGAGATGCGCAGTGTAAATGCCCCGTAATGGGATGCCCAGTGTAAATGCCCCTTAATGAGATGCACAGTGTAAATGCCCTGTAATGAGATGCGCAGTGTAAATGCCCCGTAATGAGATGCACAGTGTAAATGCCCCTGTAATGACATGCGCAGTGTAAATGCCCCTGTAATGAGAAGCGCAGTGTAAATGCCCCTGTAATGAAATGCGCAGTGTAAATGCCACTGTAATGAGATGCGCAGTGTAAAGGCCCTTGTAATGAGATGCGCAGTGTAAAGGCCCCTGTAATGAGATGCGCAGTGTAAAGGCCCCTGTAATGAGATGTGCTGTGTAAAGGCCCCTGTAATGAGATGCGCCATGTAAAGGCCCCTGTAATGAGATGCGCCGTGTAAAGGCCCCTCTAATGAGATGCGCCGTGTAAAGGCCCCTGTAATGAGATGCGCAATGTAAAGCCCCTGTAATGAGATGCGCAGTGTAAATGCCCCTGTAATGAGATGCGCAGTGTAAATGCCCCTGTAATGAGATGCGCAGTGTAAATGCCCCTGTAATGAGATGCGCAGTGTAAATGCCCCTGTAATAAGATGCACAGTGTAAATTCCCCTGTTATGACATGCGCAGTGTAAATGCCCCTGTAATGACATGCGCAGTGTAAATGCCCCTGTAATGAGATGCGCCGTGTAAAGGCCCCTGTAATGAGATGCGCCGTGTAAAGGCCCCTCAAATGAGATGCGCCGTGTAAAGGCCCCTGTAATGAGATGCGCAATGAAAATGCCCCTGTAATGAGATGCGCAGTGTAAATGCCCCGTAATGGGATGCCCAGTGTAAATGCCCCTTAATGAGATGCACAGTGTAAATGCCCTTTAATGAGATGCGCAGTGTAAATGCCCCGTAATGAGATGCACAGTGTAAATTCCCCTGTAATGACATGCGCAGTGTAAATGCCCCTGTAATGAGATGTGCAGTGTAAATGCCCCTGTAATGAGATGCGCAGTGTAAATGCCCCTGTAATGAGATGCGCAGTGTAAATGCCCCTGTAATGAGATGCGCAGTGTAAATGCCCCGTAATGAGATGCGCAGTGTAAATGCCCCTGTAATGAGATGCGCAGTGTAAATGCCCCTGTAATGAGATGCGCAGTGTAAATGCCCCTGTAATGAGATGCCCAGTGTAAATGCCCCTGTAATGAGATGCACAGTGTAAATGCACCGTAATGAGATGCGCAGTGTAAAGGACCCTGTAATGAGATGCGCAGTGTAAATGCCCCTGTAATGAGATGCGCAGTGTAAATGCCCCTGTAATGAGATGCGCAGTGTAAATGCCCCTGTTATGAGATGCGCAGTTTAAATGCCCCTGTAATGAGATGCGCCGTGTAAAGGCCCCTGTAATGAGATGCGCAATGTAAATGCCCCTGTAATGAGATGCGCAGTGTAAATGCCCCGTAATGGGATGCCCAGTGTAAATGCCCCTTAATGAGATGCACATTGTAAATGCCCTGTAATGAGATGCGCAGTGTAAATGCCCCGTAATGAGATGCACAGTGTAAATTCCCCTGTAATGACATGCGCAGTGTAAATGCCCCTGTAATGAGATGTGCAGTGTAAATGCCCCTGTAATGAGATGCGCAGTGTAAATGCCCCTCTAATGAGATGCGCAGTGTAAATGCCCCTGTAATGAGATGCGCAGTGTAAATGCCCCGTAATGAGATGCGCAGTGTAAATGCCCCTGTAATGAGATGCGCAGTGTAAATGCCCCTGTAATGAGATGCGCAGTGTAAATGCCCCTGTAATGAGATGCCCAGTGTAAATGCCCCTGTAATGAGATGCACAGTGTAAATGCCCCGTAATGAGATGCGCAGTGTAAAGGACCCTGTAATGAGATGCGCAGTGTAAATGCCCCTGTAATGAGATGTGCAGTGTAAATGCCCCTGTAATGAGATGCGCAGTGTAAATGCCCCTGTAATGAGATGCGCAGTGTAAATGCCCCTGTAATGAGATGCGCAGTGTAAATGCCCCTGTTATGAGATGCGCAGTTTAAATGCCCCTGTAATGAGATGCGCAGTGTAAATGCCACTTTAATGAGATGCGCAGTGTAAAGACCCTTGTAATGAGATGCGCAATGTAAAGGCCCCTGTAATGAGATGCGCAGTGTAAAGGCCCCTGTAATGAGATGCGCTGTGTAAAGGCCCCTGTAATGAGATGCGCCGTGTAAAGGCCCCTGTAATGAGATGCGCCGTGTAAAGGCCCCTGTAATGAGATGCGCCGTGTAAAGGCCCCTGTAATGAGATGCGCAATGTAAATGCCCCTGTAATGAGATGCGCAGTGTAAATGCCCCGTAATGGGATACCCAGTGTAAATGCCCCTTAATGAGATGCGCCATGTAAAGGCCCCTGTAATGAGATGCGCCGTGTAAAGGCACCTGTAATGAGATGCGCAGTGTAAATGCCCCGTAATGGGATGCTCAGTGTAAATGCCCCGTAATGGGATGCTCAGTGTAAATGTCCCTTAATGAGATGCACAGTGTAAATGCCCTGTAATGAGATGCGCAGTGTAAATGCCCTGTAATGAGATGCGCAGTGTAAATGCCCCGTAATAAGATGCACAGTGTAAATTCCCCTGTTATGACATGCGCAGTGTAAATGCCCCTGTAATGACATGCGCAGTGTAAATGCCCCTGTAATGACATGCGCAGTGTAAATGCCCCTGTAATGAGATGCGCAGTGTAAATGCCCTTGTAATGAGATGCGCAGTGTAAATGCCCCTGTAATGAGATGCGCAGTGTAAATGCCCCTGTAATGAGATGCGCAGTGTAAATGCCCCGTAATGAGATGCGCAGTGTAAATGCCCCTGTAAGGAGATGCGCAGTGTAAATGCCCCTGTAATGAGATGCGCAGTGTAAATGCCCCTGTAATGAGATGCGCAGTGTAAATGCCCCTGTAAGGAGATGCGCAGTGTAAATGCCCCTGTAATGAGATGCGCAGTGTAAATGCCCCTGTAATGAGATGCGCAGTGTAAAGGCCCCTGTAATGAGATGCCCAGTGTAAATGCCCCTGTAATGAGATGCGCAGTGTAAATGCCCCGTAATGATATGCGCAGTGTAAAGGACCCTGTATTGAGATGCGCAGTGTAAAAGCCCCGTAATGAGATGCGCAGTGTAAATGCCCCTGTAATGAGATGCGCAGTGTAAATGCCCCTGTAATGAGATGCGCAGTGTAAATGCCCCTGTAATGAGATGCGCAGTGTAAATGCCCCTGTAATGAGATGCGCAGTGTAAATGCCCCTGTAATGAGATGCGCAGTTTAAATGCCCCTGTAATGAGATGCGCAGTGTAAAGGCCCCTGTAATGAGATGCGCAGTGTAAAGGCCCCTGTAATGAGTTGCGCAGTGTAAAGGCCCCTGTAATGAGATGCGCAGTGTAAAGGCCCCTGTAATGAGATGCGCAGTGTAAAGGCCCCTGTAATGAGATGCGCAGTGTAAAGGCCCCTGTAATGAGATGCGCAGTGTAAAGGCCCCTGTAATGAGATGCGCAGTGTAAAGGCCCCTGTAATGAGATGCGCAGTGTAAAGGCCCCCGCAATGAGATGCGCAGTGTAAATGCCCCCGTAATGAGATGCGCAGTGTAAATGCCCCCGTAATGAGATGCGCATGTAAATGACCCGTAATGAGATGCGCAGTGTAAATGCCCCGTAATGAGATGCGCAGTGTAAATGCCCCGTAATGAGATGCGCAGTGTAAATGCCCCTGTAATGAGATGCGCAGTGTAAATGCCCCTGTAATGAGATGCGCAGTGTAAATGCCCCTGTAATGAGATGTGCTGTGTAAAGGCCCCTGTAATGAGATGCGCCGTGTAAATGCCCCGTAATGAGATGCGCAGTGTAAATGCCCCGTAATGGGATGCCCAGTGTAAATGCCCCTTAATGAGATGCACAGTGTAAATGCCCTGTATTGAGATGCGCAGTGTAAATGCCCCGTAATGAGATGCACAGTGTAAATGCCCCTGTAATGAGATGCGCTGTGTAAAGGCCCCTGTAATGAGATGCGCCGTGTAAAGGCCCCTGTAATGAGATGCGCAATGTAAATGCCCCTGTAATGAGATGCGCAGTGTAAATGCCCCGTAATGGGATGCCCAGTGTAAATGCCCTGTAATGAGATGCGCAGTGTAAATGCCCCTGTAATGAGATGCGCAGTGGAAATGCCCCTGTAATGAGATGCGCAGTGTAAATGCCCCTGTAATGAGAAGCGCAGTGTAAATGCCCCGTAATGAGATGCGCAGTGTAAATGCCCCTGTAATGAGATGCGCAGTGTAAATGCCCCTGTAATGAAATGCGCAGTGTAAATGCCCCTGTAATGAGATGCGCAGTGTAAATGCACCTGTAATGAGATGCGCAGTGTAAATGCCCCTGTAAAGTGATGCCCAGTATAAATGCCCCTGTAATGAGATGCGCAGTGTAAATGCCCCTGTAATGAGATGCGCCGTGTAAATGCCCCTGTAATGAAATGCGCAGTGTAAATGCCCCTGTAATGAGATGCGCAGTGTAAATGCACCTGTAATGAGATGCTCAGTGTAAATGCCCCTGTAAAGTGATGCCCAGTATAAATGCCCCTGTAATGAGATGCGCAGTGTAAATGCCCCGTAATGAGATGCGCCGTGTAAAGGCCCCTGTAATGAGATGCGCCGTGTAAAGGCCCCTGTAATGAGATGCGCCGTGTAAAGGCCCCTGTAATGAGATGCGCCGTGTAAAGGCCCCTGTAATGAGATGCGCCGTGTAAAGGCCCCTGTAATGAGATGCGCCGTGTAAAGGCCCCTGTAATGAGATGCGCCGTGTAAAGGCCCCTGTAATGAGATGCGCAGTGTAAAGGCCCCTGTAATGAGATGCGCAGTGTAAAGGCCCCTGTAATGAGATGCGCAGTTTAAATGCCCCTGTAATGAGATGCGCAGTGTAAAGGCCCCTGTAATGAGTTGCGCAGTGTAAAGGTCCCTGTAATGAGTTGCGCAGTGTAAAGGCCCCTGTAATGAGATGCGCAGTGTAAAGGCCCCTGTAATGAGATGCGCAGTGTAAAGGCCCCTGTAATGAGATGCGCAGTGTAAAGGCCCCTGTAATGAGATGCGCAGTGTAAAGGCCCCTGTAATGAGATGCGCAGTGTAAATGCCCCGTAATGAGATGCGCAGTGTAAAAGCCCCGTAATGAGATGCGCAGTGTAAAGGCCCCTGTAATGAGATGCGCAGTGTAAATGCCCCTGTAATGAGATGCGCAGTGTAAATGCTACCTGTAATGAGATACGCAGTGTAAATGCCCCTGTAATGAGATGCGCAGTGTAAATACCCCTGTAATGAGATGCGCAGTGTAAATGCCCCTGTAATGAGATGCGCAGTGGAAATGCCCTTGTAATGAGATGCGCAGTGTAAATGCCCCTGTAATGAGATGTGCTGTGTAAAGGCCCCTGTAATGAGATGCGCCGTGTAAAGGCCCCTGTAATGAGATGCGCCATTTACACTGCGCATCTCATTACAGGGTCATTTACACTGCGCATCTCATTACGGGGCATTTACACTGCGCATCTCATTACAGGGGCATTTACACTGCGCATCTCATTACAGGGGCATTTACACTGCGCATCTCATTACAGGGGCATTTACACTGCGCATCTCATTACAGGGGCATTTACACTGCGCATGTCATTACAGGGGCATTTACACTGCGCATCTCATTACAGGGGCATTTACATTGCGCATCTCATTACAGGGGCCTTTACACTGCGCATCTCATTACAGGGGCCTTTACATTGCGCATCTCATTACAAGGGTCTTTACACTGCGCATCTCATTACAGGGGCATTTACACTGCGCATCTCATTACAGGGGCATTTACACTGCGCATCTCATTACAGGGGCATTTACACTGCGCATCTCATTACAGGGGCATTTACACTGCGCATCTCATTACAGGGGCATTTACACTGCGCATCTCATTACAGGGGCATTTACACTGCGCATCTCATTACGGGGCATTTACACTGCGCATCTCATTACAGGGGCATTTACACGACGCATCTCATTACAGGGGCATTTACACGGCGCATCTCATTACAGGGGCATTTACACTGCGCATCTCATTACAGGGGCATTTACACTGCGCATCTCATTACGGGGCATTTACACTGCGCATCTCATTACAGAGGCATTTACACTGCGCATCTCATTACAGGGGCCTTTACACGGCGCATCTCATTACAGGGTCCTTTACACGGCGCATCTCATTACAGGGGCCTTTACACGGCGCATCTCATTACAGGGGCCTTTACACTGCGCATCTCATTACAGGGGCCTTTACATTGCGCATCTCATTACAAGGGTCTTTACACTGCGCATCTCATTACAGGGGCATTTACACTGCGCATCTCATTACAGGGGCATTTACACTGCGCATCTCATTACAGGGGAATTTACACTGAGCATCTCATTACAGGGGCATTTACACTGCGCATCTCATTACAGGGGCATTTACACTGCGCATCTCATTACAGGGGCATTTACACGGCGCATCTCATTACAGGGGCATTTACACTGCGCATCTTATTACAGGGGCATTTACACTGCGCATCTCATTACAGGGGCATTTACACTGCGCATCTCATTACAGGGGCATTTACACTGCGCATCTCATTACAGGGGCATTTACACTGCGCATCTCATTACAGGGGCTTTACATTGCGCATCTCATTACAGGGGCCTTTACACGGCGCATCTCATTACAGGGGCCTTTACATGGCGCATCTCATTACAGGGGCCTTTACACAGCACATCTCATTACAGGGGCCTTTACACTGCGCATCTCATTACAGGGGCCTTTACACTGCGCATCTCATTACAAGGGCCTTTACACTGCGCATCTCATTACAGTGGCATTTACACTGCGCATCTCATTACAGGGGCATTTACACTGCGCTTCTCATTACAGGGGCATTTACACTGCGCATCTCATTACAGGGGCATTTACACTGCGCATCTCATTACAGGGGCATTTACACTGCGCATGTCATTACAGGGGCATTTACACTGTGCATCTCATTACGGGGCATTTACACTGCGCATCTCATTACAGGGCATTTACACTGTGCATCTCATTAAGGGGCATTTACACTGGGCATCCCATTACGGGGCATTTACACTGCGCATCTCATTACAGGGGCATTTACATTGCGCATCTCATTACAGGGGCCTTTACACGGCGCATCTCATTACAGGGGCCTTTACACAGCGCATCTCATTACAGGGGCCTTTACACTGCGCATCTCATTACAGGGGCCTTTACATTGCGCATCTCATTACAAGGGTCTTTACACTGCGCATCTCATTACAGGGGCATTTACACTGCGCATCTCATTACAGGGGCATTTACACTGCGCATCTCATTACAGGGGCATTTACACTGCGCATCTCATTACAGGGGCATTTACACTGCGCATCTCATTACAGGGGCATTTACACGGCGCATCTCATTACAGGGGCATTTACACGGCGCATCTCATTACAGGGGCATTTACACTGCGCATCTCATTACAGAGGCATTTACACTGCGCATCTCATTACGGGGCATTTACACTGCGCATCTCATTACAGAGGCATTTACACTGCGCATCTCATTACAGGGGCCTTTACACGGCGCATCTCATTACAGGGTCCTTTACACGGCGCATCTCATTACAGGGGCCTTTACACAGCGCATCTCATTACAGGGGCCTTTACACTGCGCATCTCATTACAGGGGCCTTTACATTGCGCATCTCATTACAAGGGTCTTTACACTGCGCATCTCATTACAGGGGCATTTACACTGCGCATCTCATTACAGGGGCATTTACACTGCGCATCTCATTACAGGGGAATTTACACTGAGCATCTCATTACAGGGGCATTTACACTGCGCATCTCATTACAGGGGCATTTACACTGCGCATCTCATTACAGGGGCATTTACACGGCGCATCTCATTACAGGGGCATTTACACGGCGCATCTCATTACAGGGGCATTTACACGGCGCATCTCATTACAGGGGCATTTACACGGCACATCTCATTACAGGGGCATTTACACTGCGCATCTCATTACAGGGTCATTTACACTGCGCATCTCATTACGGGGCCTTTACACTGCGCATCTCATTACAGGGGCATTTACACTGCGCATCTCATTACAGGGGCATTTACACTGCGCATCTCATTACAGGGGCATTTACACTGCGCATGTCATTACAGGGGCATTTACACTGCGCATCTCATTACAGGGGCATTTACATTGCGCATCTCATTACAGGGGCCTTTACACTGCGCATCTCATTACAGGGGCCTTTACATTGCGCATCTCATTACAAGGGTCTTTACACTGCGCATCTCATTACAGGGGCATTTACACTGCGCATCTCATTACAGGGGCATTTACACTGCGCATCTCATTTCAGGGGCATTTACACTGCGCATCTCATTACAGGGGCATTTACACTGCGCATCTCATTACAGGGGCATTTACACTGCGCATCTCATTACAGGGGCATTTACACTGCGCATCTCATTACAGGGGCATTTACACGGCGCATCTCATTACAGGGGCATTTACACGGCGCATCTCATTACAGGGGCATTTACACAGCGCATCTCATTACAGGGGCATTTACACTGCGCATCTCATTACGGGGCATTTACACTGCGCATCTCATTACAGAGGCATTTACACTGCGCATCTCATTACAGGGGCCTTTACACGGCGAATCTCATTACAGGGTCCTTTACACGGCGCATCTCATTACAGGGGCCTTTACACAGCGCATCTCATTACAGGGGCCTTTACACTGCGCATCTCATTACAGGGGCCTTTACATTGCGCATCTCATTACAAGGGTCTTTACACTGCGCATCTCATTACAGGGGCATTTACACTGCGCATCTCATTACAGGGGCATTTACACTGCGCATCTCATTACAGGGGAATTTACACTGAGCATCTCATTACAGGGGCATTTACACTGCGCATCTCATTACAGGGGCATTTACACTGCGCATCTCATTACAGGGGCATTTACACTGCGCATCTCATTACAGGGGCATTTACACTGCGCATCTCATTACAGGGGCATTTACACTGCGCATCTCATTACAGGGGCATTTACACTGCGCATCTCATTACAGGGGCATTTACACGGCGCATCTAATTACAGGGGCATTTACACGGCGCATCTCATTACAGGGGCATTTACACTGCGCATCTCATTACAGGGTCATTTACACTGCGCATCTCATTACGGGGCATTTACACTGCGCATCTCATTACAGGGGCATTTACACTGCGCATCTCATTACAGGGGCATTTACACTGCGCATCTCATTACAGGGGCATTTACACTGCGCATGTCATTACAGGGGCATTTACACTGCGCATCTCATTACAGGGGCATTTACACTGCGCATCTCATTAAGGGGCATTTACACTGGGCATCCCATTACGGGGCATTTACACTGCGCATCTCATTACAGGGGCATTTACACTGCGCATCTCATTACAGGGGCATTTACATTGCGCATCTCATTACAGGGGCCTTTACACGGCGCATCTCATTACAGGGGCCTTTACACGGCGCATCTCATTACAGGGTCCTTTACACGGCGCATCTCATTACAGGGGCCTTTACACAGCGCATCTCATTACAGGGGCCTTTACACTGCGCATCTCAATACAGGGGCCTTTACACAGCGCATCTCATTACAGGGGCCTTTACACTGCGCATCTCATTACAGGGGCCTTTACATTGCGCATCTCATTACAAGGGTCTTTACACTGCGCATCTCATTACAGGGGCATTTACACTGCGCATCTCATTACAGGGGCATTTACACTGCGCATCTCATTACAGGGGAATTTACACTGAGCATCTCATTACAGGGGCATTTACACTGCGCATCTCATTACAGGGGCATTTACACTGCGCATCTCATTACAGGGGCATTTACACGGCGCATCTCATTACAGGGGCATTTACACGGCGCATCTCATTACAGGGGCATTTACACGGCGCATCTCATTACAGGGGCATTTACACGGCACATCTCATTACAGGGGCATTTACACTGCGCATCTCATTACAGGGTCATTTACACTGCGCATCTCATTACGGGGCCTTTACACTGCGCATCTCATTACAGGGGCATTTACACTGCGCATCTCATTACAGGGGCATTTACACTGCGCATCTCATTACAGGGGCATTTACACTGCGCATGTCATTACAGGGGCATTTACACTGCGCATCTCATTACAGGGGCATTTACATTGCGCATCTCATTACAGGGGCCTTTACACTGCGCATCTCATTACAGGGGCCTTTACACTGCGCATCTCATTACAAGGGTCTTTACACTGCGCATCTCATTACAGGGGCATTTACACTGCGCATCTCATTACAGGGGCATTTACACTGCGCATCTCATTTCAGGGGCATTTACACTGCGCATCTCATTACAGGGGCATTTACACTGCGCATCTCATTACAGGGGCATTTACACTGCGCATCTCATTACAGGGGCATTTACACTGCGCATCTCATTACAGGGGCATTTACACGGCGCATCTCATTACAGGGGCATTTACACGGCGCATCTCATTACAGGGGCATTTACACAGCGCATCTCATTACAGGGGCATTTACACTGCGCATCTCATTACGGGGCATTTACACTGCGCATCTCATTACAGAGGCATTTACACTGCGCATCTCATTACAGGGGCCTTTACACGGCGAATCTCATTACAGGGTCCTTTACACGGCGCATCTCATTACAGGGGCCTTTACACAGCGCATCTCATTACAGGGGCCTTTACACTGCGCATCTCATTACAGGGGCCTTTACATTGCGCATCTCATTACAAGGGTCTTTACACTGCGCATCTCATTACAGGGGCATTTACACTGCGCATCTCATTACAGGGGCATTTACACTGCGCATCTCATTACAGGGGAATTTACACTGAGCATCTCATTACAGGGGCATTTACACTGCGCATCTCATTACAGGGGCATTTACACTGCGCATCTCATTACAGGGGCATTTACACTGCGCATCTCATTACAGGGGCATTTACACTGCGCATCTCATTACAGGGGCATTTACACTGCGCATCTCATTACAGGGGCATTTACACTGCGCATCTCATTACAGGGGCATTTACACGGCGCATCTAATTACAGGGGCATTTACACGGCGCATCTCATTACAGGGGCATTTACACTGCGCATCTCATTACAGGGTCATTTACACTGCGCATCTCATTACGGGGCATTTACACTGCGCATCTCATTACAGGGGCATTTACACTGCGCATCTCATTACAGGGGCATTTACACTGCGCATCTCATTACAGGGGCATTTACACTGCGCATGTCATTACAGGGGCATTTACACTGCGCATCTCATTACAGGGGCATTTACACTGCGCATCTCATTAAGGGGCATTTACACTGGGCATCCCATTACGGGGCATTTACACTGCGCATCTCATTACAGGGGCATTTACACTGCGCATCTCATTACAGGGGCATTTACATTGCGCATCTCATTACAGGGGCCTTTACACGGCGCATCTCATTACAGGGGCCTTTACACGGCGCATCTCATTACAGGGTCCTTTACACGGCGCATCTCATTACAGGGGCCTTTACACAGCGCATCTCATTACAGGGGCCTTTACACTGCGCATCTCAATACAGGGGCCTTTACATTGCACATCTCATTACAAGGGTCTTTACACTGCGCATCTCATTACAGGGGCATTTACACTGCGCATCTCATTACAGGGGCATTTAAACTGCGCATCTCATTACAGGGGCATTTAAACTGCGCATCTCATTACAGGGGCATTTATACTGCGCATCTCATTACAGGGGCATTTACATTGCGCATCTCATTACAGGGGCCTTTACACGGCGCATCTCATTACAGGGTCCTTTACACGGCGCATCTCATTACAGGGGCATTTACACTGCGCATCTCATTACAGGGGAATTTACACTGAGCATCTCATTACAGGGGCATTTACACTGCGCATCTCATTACAGGGGCCTTTACACTGCGCATCTCATTACAGAGGCATTTACACTGCGCATCTCATTACAGGGGCCTTTACACTGCGCATCTCATTACGGGGCTTTTACACTGCGCATCTCATTACAGGGTCCTTTACACTGCGCATCTCATTACGGGGAATTTACACTGCGCATGTCATTACAGGGGCATTTACACTGCGCATGTCATTACAGGGGCATTTACACTGCGCATGTCTTTATAGGGGAATTTACACTGTGCAGCTCCTTACGGGGCATTTACACTGCGCATCTCATTACAAGGTCCTTTACACTGCGCATCTCATTACGGGGAATTTACACTGCGCATGTCATTACAGGGGCATTTACACTGCGCATGTCATTACAGGGGCATTTACACTGCGCATCTCATTACAAGGGCCTTTACACTGCGCATCTCATTACAGGGGCCTTTACACTGCGCATCTCATTACAGGGGCCTTTACATTGCGCATCTCATTACAAGGGTCTTTACACTGCGCATCTCATTACAGGGGCATTTACACTGCGCATCTCATTACAGGGGCATTTACACTGCGCATCTCATTACAGGGGAATTTACACTGAGCATCTCATTACAGGGGCATTTACACTGCGCATCTCATTACAGGGGCATTTACACTGCGCATCTCATTACAGGGGCATTTAGACTGCGCATCTCATTACAGGGGCATTTACACTGCGCATCTCATTACAGGGGCATTTACACGGCGCATCTCATTACAGGGGCATTTACACGGCGCATCTCATTACAGGGGCATTTACACTGCGCATCTCATTACAGGGTCATTTACACTGCGCATCTCATTACGGGGCATTTACACTGCGCATCTCATTACAGGGGCATTTACACTGCGCATCTCATTACAGGGGCATTTACACTGCGCATCTCATTACAGGGGCATTTACACTGCGCATCTCATTACAGGGGCATTTACACTGCGCATGTCATTACAGGGGCATTTACACTGCGCATCTCATTACAGGGGCATTTACACTGCGCATCTCATTAAGGGGCATTTACACTGGGCATCCCATTACGGGGCATTTACACTGCGCATCTCATTACAGGGGCATTTACATTGCGCATCTCATTACAGGGGCCTTTACACGGCGCATCTCATTACAGGGGCCTTTACACGGCGCATCTCATTACAGGGTCCTTTACACGGCGCATCTCATTACAGGGGCCTTTACACAGCGCATCTCATTACAGGGGCCTTTACACTGCGCATCTCATTACAGGGTCATTTACACTGCGCATCTCATTACGGGGCATTTACACTGCGCATCTCATTACAGGGGCATTTACACTGCGCATCTCATTACAGGGGCATTTACACTGCGCATCTCATTACAGGGGCATTTACACTGCGCATCTCATTACAGGGGCATTTACACTGCGCATGTCATTACAGGGGCATTTACACTGCGCATCTCATTACAGGGGCATTTACATTGCGCATCTCATTACAGGGGCCTTTACACTGCGCATCTCATTACAGGGGCCTTTACATTGCGCATCTAATTACAAGGGTCTTTACACTGCGCATCTCATTACAGGGGCATTTACACTGCGCATCTCATTACAGGGGCATTTACACTGCGCATCTCATTACAGGGGCATTTACACTGCGCATCTCATTACAGGGGCATTTACACTGCGCATCTCATTACAGGGGCATTTACACTGCGCATCTCATTACAGGGGCATTTACACTGCGCATCTCATTACAGGGGCATTTACACAGCGCATCTCATTACAGGGGCATTTACACGGCGCATCTCATTACAGGGGCATTTACACTGCGCATCTCATTACGGGGCATTTACACTGCGCATCTCATTACAGAGGCATTAACACTGCGCATCTCATTACAGGGGCCTTTACACGGCGCATCTCATTACAGGGTCCTTTACACGGCGCATCTCATTACAGGGGCCTTTACACAGCGCATCTCATTACAGGGGCCTTTACACTGCGCATCTCATTACAGGGGCCTTTACATTGCGCATCTCATTACAAGGGTCTTTACACTGCGCATCTCATTACAGGGGCATTTACACTGCGCATCTCATTACAGGGGCATTTACACTGCGCATCTCATTACAGGGGAATTTACACTGAGCATCTCATTACAGGGGCATTTACACTGCGCATCTCATTACAGGGGCATTTACACTGCGCATCTCATTACAGGGGCATTTACACTGCGCATCTCATTACAGGGGCATTTACACTGCGCATCTCATTACAGGGGCATTTACACGGCGCATCTCATTACAGGGGCATTTACACGGCGCATCTCATTACAGGGGCATTTACACTGCGCATCTCATTACAGGGTCATTTACACTGCGCATCTCATTACGGGGCATTTACACTGCGCATCTCATTACAGGGGCATTTACACTGCGCATCTCATTACAGGGGCATTTACACTGCGCATCTCATTACAGGGGCATTTACACTGCGCATCTCATTACAGGGGCATTTACACTGCGCATGTCATTACAGGGGCATTTACACTGCGCATCTCATTACAGGGGCATTTACACTGCGCATCTCATTAAGGGGCATTTACACTGGGCATCCCATTACGGGGCATTTACACTGCGCATCTCATTACAGGGGCATTTACATTGCGCATCTCATTACAGGGGCCTTTACACGGCGCATCTCATTACAGGGGCCTTTACACGGCGCATCTCATTACAGGGTCCTTTACACGGCGCATCTCATTACAGGGGCCTTTACACAGCGCATCTCATTACAGGGGCCTTTACACTGCGCATCTCATTACAGGGGCCTTTACATTGCACATCTCATTACAAGGGTCTTTACACTGCGCATCTCATTACAGGGGCATTTACACTGCGCATCTCATTACAGGGGCATTTAAACTGCGCATCTCATTACAGGGGCATTTAAACTGCGCATCTCATTACAGGGGCATTTATACTGCGCATCTCATTACAGGGGCATTTACACTGCGCATCTCATTACAGGGGCATTTACACTGCGCATCTCATTACAGGGGCCTTTACACTGCGCATCTCATTACAGGGGCATTTACACTGCGCATCTCATTACAGGGGCATTTACACTGCGCATCTCATTACAGGGGCATTTACACGGCGCATCTCATTACAGGGGCATTTACACTGCGCATCTTATTACAGGGGCATTTACACGGCGCATCTCATTACAGGGGCCTTGACACAGCACATCTCATTACAGGGGCCTTTACACTGCGCATCTCATTACAGGGGCCTTTACACTGCGCATCTCATTACAAGGGCCTTTACACTGCGCATCTCATTACAGTGGCATTTACACTGCGCATCTCATTACAGGGGCATTTACACTGCGCTTCTCATTACAGGGGCATTTACACTGCGCATCTCATTACAGCGGCATTTACACTGCGCATCTCATTACAGGGGCATTTACACTGCGCATCTCATTACAGGGGCATTTACACTGCGCATGTCATTACAGGGGCATTTACACTGTGCATCTCATTACGGGGCATTTACACTGCGCATCTCATTACAGGGCATTTACACTGTGCATCTCATTAAGGGGCATTTACACTGGGCATCCCATTACGGGGCATTTACACTGCGTATCTCATTACAGGGGCATTTACATTGCGCATCTCATTACAGGGGCCTTTACACGGCGCATCTCATTACAGGGGCCTTTACACAGCGCATCTCATTACAGGGGCCTTTACACTGCGCATCTCATTACAGGGGCCTTTACATTGCGCATCTCATTACAAGGGTCTTTACACTGCGCATCTCATTACAGGGGCATTTACACTGCGCATCTCATTACAGGGGCATTTACACTGCGCATCTCATTACAGGGGCATTTACACTGCACATCTCATTACAGGGGCATTTACACGGCGCATCTCATTACAGGGGCATTTACACGGCGCATCTCATTACAGGGGCATTTACACTGCGCATCTCATTACAGGGGCATTTACACTGCGCATCTCATTACGGGGCATTTACACTGCGCATCTCATTACAGAGGCATTTACACTGCGCATCTCATTACAGGGGCCTTTACACGGCGCATCTCATTACAGGGTCCTTTATATGGCGCATCTCATTACAGGGGCCTTTACACAGCGCATCTCATTACAGGGGCCTTTACACTGCGCATCTCATTACGGGGCATTTACACTGCGCATCTCATTACAGAGGCATTTACACTGCGCATCTCATTACAGGGGCCTTTACACGGCGCATCTCATTACAGGGTCCTTTATACGGCGCATCTCATTACAGGGGCCTTTACACAGCGCATCTCATTACAGGGGCCTTTACACTGCGCATCTCATTACAGGGGCCTTTACATTGCGCATCTCATTACAAGGGTCTTTACACTGCGCATCTCATTACAGGGGCATTTACACTGCGCATCTCATTACAGGGGCATTTACACTGCGCATCTCATTACAGGGGCATTTACACTGCGCATCTCATTACAGGGGAATTTACACTGAGCATCTCATTACAGGGGCATTTACACTGCGCATCTCATTACAGGGGCATTTACACTGCGCATCTCATTACAGGGGCATTTACACTGCGCATCTCATTACAGGGGCATTTACACTGCGCATCTCATTACAGGGGCATTTACACTGCGCATCTCATTACAGGGGCATTTACACGGCACATCTCATTACAGGGGCATTTACACGGCGCATCTCATTACAGGGGCATTTACACTGCGCATCTCATTACAGGGTCATTTACACTGCGCATCTCATTACGGGGCATTTACACTGCGCATCTCATTATAGGGGCATTTACACTGCGCATCTCATTACAGGGGCATTTACACTGCGCATCTCATTACAGGGGCATTTACACTGCGCATCTCATTACAGGGGCATTTACACTGCGCATGTCATTACAGGGGCATTTACACTGCGCATCTCATTACAGGGGCATTTACATTGCGCATCTCATTACAGGGGCCTTTACACTGCGCATCTCATTACAGGGGCCTTTACATTGCGCATCTCATTACAAGGGTCTTTACACTGCGCATCTCATTACAGGGGCATTTACACTGCGCATCTCATTACAGGGGCATTTACACTGCGCATCTCATTACAGGGGCATTTACACTGCGCATCTCATTACAGGGGCATTTACACTGCGCATCTCATTACAGGGGCATTTACACTGCGCATCTCATTACAGGGGCATTTACACTGCGCATCTCATTACAGGGGCATTTACACTGCGCATCTCATTACAGGGGCATTTACACGGCGCATCTCATTACAGGGGCATTTACACGGCGCATCTCATTACAGGGGCATTTACACTGCGCATCTCATTACAGGGGCATTTACACTGCGCATACCATTACGGGGCATTTACACTGCGCATCTCATTACAGAGGCATTTACACTGCGCATCTCATTACAGGGGCCTTTACACGGCGCATCTCATTACAGGGTCCTTTACACGGCGCATCTCATTACAGGGGCCTTTACACAGCGCATCTCATTACAGGGGCCTTTACACTGCGCATCTCATTACAGGGGCCTTTACATTGCGCATCTCATTACAAGGGTCTTTACACTGCGCATCTCATTACAGGGGCATTTACACTGCGCATCTCATTACAGGGGCATTTACACTGCGCATCTCATTACAGGGGCATTTACACTGCGCATCTCATTACAGGGGCATTTACACTGCGCATGTCATTACAGGGGCATTTACACTGCGCATCTCATTACAGGGGCATTTACACTGCGCATCTCATTAAGGGGCATTTACACTGGGCATCCCATTACGGGGCATTTACACTGCGCATCTCATTACAGGGGCATTTACATTGCGCATCTCATTACAGGGGCCTTTACACGGCGCATCTCATTACAGGGGCCTTTACACGGCGCATCTCATTACAGGGTCCTTTACACGGCGCATCTCATTACAGGGGCCTTTACACAGCGCATCTCATTACAGGGGCCTTTACACTGCGCATCTCATTACAGGGGCCTTTACATTGCACATCTCATTACAAGGGTCTTTACACTGCGCATCTCATTACAGGGGCATTTACACTGCGCATCTCATTACAGGGGCATTTAAACTGCGCATCTCATTACAGGGGCATTTAAACTGCGCATCTCATTACAGGGGCATTTATACTGCGCATCTCATTACAGGGGCATTTACACTGCGCATCTCATTACAGGGGCATTTACACTGCGCATCTCATTACAGGGGCATTTACACTGCGCATCTCATTACAGGGGCCTTTACACTGCGCATCTCATTACAGGGGCATTTACACTGCGCATCTCATTACAGGGGCATTTACACTGCGCATCTCATTACAGGGGCATTTACACGGCGCATCTCATTACAGGGGCATTTACACTGCGCATCTTATTACAGGGGCATTTACACGGCGCATCTCATTACAGGGGCCTTGACACAGCACATCTCATTACAGGGGCCTTTACACTGCGCATCTCATTACAGGGGCCTTTACACTGCGCATCTCATTACAAGGGCCTTTACACTGCGCATCTCATTACAGTGGCATTTACACTGCGCATCTCATTACAGGGGCATTTACACTGCGCTTCTCATTACAGGGGCATTTACACTGCGCATCTCATTACAGGGGCATTTACACTGCGCATCTCATTACAGGGGCATTTACACTGCGCATCTCATTACAGGGGCATTTACACTGCGCATGTCATTACAGGGGCATTTACACTGTGCATCTCATTACGGGGCATTTACACTGCGCATCTCATTACAGGGCATTTACACTGTGCATCTCATTAAGGGGCATTTACACTGGGCATCCCATTACGGGGCATTTACACTGCGTATCTCATTACAGGGGCATTTACATTGCGCATCTCATTACAGGGGCCTTTACACGGCGCATCTCATTACAGGGGCCTTTACACAGCGCATCTCATTACAGGGGCCTTTACACTGCGCATCTCATTACAGGGGCCTTTACATTGCGCATCTCATTACAAGGGTCTTTACACTGCGCATCTCATTACAGGGGCATTTACACTGCGCATCTCATTACAGGGGCATTTACACTGCGCATCTCATTACAGGGGCATTTACACTGCACATCTCATTACAGGGGCATTTACACGGCGCATCTCATTACAGGGGCATTTACACGGCGCATCTCATTACAGGGGCATTTACACTGCGCATCTCATTACAGGGGCATTTACACTGCGCATCTCATTACGGGGCATTTACACTGCGCATCTCATTACAGAGGCATTTACACTGCGCATCTCATTACAGGGGCCTTTACACGGCGCATCTCATTACAGGGTCCTTTATACGGCGCATCTCATTACAGGGGCCTTTACACAGCGCATCTCATTACAGGGGCCTTTACACTGCGCATCTCATTACGGGGCATTTACACTGCGCATCTCATTACAGAGGCATTTACACTGCGCATCTCATTACAGGGGCCTTTACACGGCGCATCTCATTACAGGGTCCTTTATACGGCGCATCTCATTACAGGGGCCTTTACACAGCGCATCTCATTACAGGGGCCTTTACACTGCGCATCTCATTACAGGGGCCTTTACATTGCGCATCTCATTACAAGGGTCTTTACACTGCGCATCTCATTACAGGGGCATTTACACTGCGCATCTCATTACAGGGGCATTTACACTGCGCATCTCATTACAGGGGCATTTACACTGCGCATCTCATTACAGGGGAATTTACACTGAGCATCTCATTACAGGGGCATTTACACTGCGCATCTCATTACAGGGGCATTTACACTGCGCATCTCATTACAGGGGCATTTACACTGCGCATCTCATTACAGGGGCATTTACACTGCGCATCTCATTACAGGGGCATTTACACTGCGCATCTCATTACAGGGGCATTTACACGGCACATCTCATTACAGGGGCATTTACACGGCGCATCTCATTACAGGGGCATTTACACTGCGCATCTCATTACAGGGTCATTTACACTGCGCATCTCATTACGGGGCATTTACACTGCGCATCTCATTATAGGGGCATTTACACTGCGCATCTCATTACAGGGGCATTTACACTGCGCATCTCATTACAGGGGCATTTACACTGCGCATCTCATTACAGGGGCATTTACACTGCGCATGTCATTACAGGGGCATTTACACTGCGCATCTCATTACAGGGGCATTTACATTGCGCATCTCATTACAGGGGCCTTTACACTGCGCATCTCATTACAGGGGCCTTTACATTGCGCATCTCATTACAAGGGTCTTTACACTGCGCATCTCATTACAGGGGCATTTACACTGCGCATCTCATTACAGGGGCATTTACACTGCGCATCTCATTACAGGGGCATTTACACTGCGCATCTCATTACAGGGGCATTTACACTGCGCATCTCATTACAGGGGCATTTACACTGCGCATCTCATTACAGGGGCATTTACACTGCGCATCTCATTACAGGGGCATTTACACTGCGCATCTCATTACAGGGGCATTTACACGGCGCATCTCATTACAGGGGCATTTACACGGCGCATCTCATTACAGGGGCATTTACACTGCGCATCTCATTACAGGGGCATTTACACTGCGCATACCATTACGGGGCATTTACACTGCGCATCTCATTACAGAGGCATTTACACTGCGCATCTCATTACAGGGGCCTTTACACGGCGCATCTCATTACAGGGTCCTTTACACGGCGCATCTCATTACAGGGGCCTTTACACAGCGCATCTCATTACAGGGGCCTTTACACTGCGCATCTCATTACAGGGGCCTTTACATTGCGCATCTCATTACAAGGGTCTTTACACTGCGCATCTCATTACAGGGGCATTTACACTGCGCATCTCATTACAGGGGCATTTACACTGCGCATCTCATTACAGGGGAATTTACACTGAGCATCTCATTACAGGGGCATTTACACTGCGCATCTCATTACAGGGGCATTTACACTGCGCATCTCATTACAGGGGCATTTACACTGCGCATCTCATTACAGGGGCATTTACACTGCGCATCTCATTACAAGGTCCTTTACACTGCGCATCTCATTACGGGGAATTTACACTGCGCATGTCATTACAGGGGCATTTACACTGCGCATGTCATTACAGGGGCATTTACACTGCGCATGTCATTACAGGGGAATTTACACTGTGCATCTCATTACGGGGCATTTACACTGCGCATCTCATTACATGGCATTTACACTGTGCATCTCATTAAGGGCATTTACACTGGGCATCCCATTACGGGGCATTTACACTGCGCATCTCATTACAGGGGGCTTTACATTGCGCATCTCATTACAAGGGTCTTTACACTGCGCATCTCATTACAGGGGCATTTACACTGCGCATCTCATTACAGGGGCATTTACACTGCGCATCTCATTACAGGGGAATTTACACTGAGCATCTCATTACAGGGGCATTTACACTGCGCATCTCAATACAGGGGCATTTACACTGCGCATCTCATTACAGGGGCATTTACACTGCGCATCTCATTACAGGGGCATTTACACTGCGCATCTCATTACAAGGTCCTTTACACTGCGCATCTCATTACGGGGCATTTACACTGCGCATCTCATTACAGGGGCCTTTACATTGCGCATCTCATTACAAGGGTCTTTACACTGCGCATCTCATTACAGGGGCATTTACACTGCGCATCTCATTACAGGGGCATTTACACTGCGCATCTCATTACAGGGGAATTTACACTGAGCATCTCATTACAGGGGCATTTACACTGCGCATCTCAATACAGGGGCATTTACACTGCGCATCTCATTACAGGGGCATTTACACTGCGCATCTCATTACAGGGGCATTTACACTGCGCATCTCATTACAAGGTCCTTTACACTGCGCATCTCATTACGGGGAATTTACACTGCGCATGTCATTACAGGGGCATTTACACTGCGCATGTCATTACAGGGGCATTTACACTGCGCATGTCATTACAGGGGAATTTACACTGTGCATCTCATTACGGGGCATTTACACTGCGCATCTCATTACATGGCATTTACACTGTGCATCTCATTAAGGGCATTTACACTGGGCATCCCATTACGGGGCATTTACACTGCGCATCTCATTACAGGGGCTTTACATTGCGCATCTCATTACAGGGGCCTTTACACGGCGCATCTCATTAGAGGGGCCTTTACACGGCGCATCTCATTACAGGGGCCTTTACATGGCGCATCTCATTACAGGGGCCTTTACACAGCACATCTCATTACAGGGGCCTTTACACTGCGCATCTCATTACAGGGGCCTTTACACTGCGCATCTCATTACAAGGGCCTTTACACTGCGCATCTCATTACAGTGGCATTTACACTGCGCATCTCATTACAGGGGCATTTACACTGCGCTTCTCATTACAGGGGCATTTACACTGCGCATCTCATTACAGGGGCATTTACACTGCGCATCTCATTACAGGGGCATTTACACTGCGCATGTCATTACAGGGGCATTTACACTGTGCATCTCATTACGGGGCATTTACACTGCGCATCTCATTACAGGGCATTTACACTGTGCATCTCATTAAGGGGCATTTACACTGGGCATCCCATTACGGGGCATTTACACTGCGCATCTCATTACAGGGGCATTTACATTGCGCATCTCATTACAGGGGCCTTTACACTGCGCATCTCATTACAGGGTCCTTTACATTGCGCATCTCATTACAAGGGTCTTTACATTGCGCATCTCATTACAGGGGCATTTACACTGCGCATCTCATTACAGGGGCATTTACACTGCGCATCTCATTACAGGGGCATTTACACTGCGCATCTCATTACAGGGGCATTTACACTGCGCATCTCATTACAGGGGCATTTACACTGCGCATCTCATTACAGGGGCATTTACACTGCGCATCTCATTACAGGGGCATTTACACTGCGCATCTCATTACAGGGGCATTTACACGGCGCATCTCATTACAGGGGCATTTACACGGCGCATCTCATTACAGGGGCATTTACACTGCGCATCTCATTACAGGGGCATTTACACTGCGCATCTCATTACGGGGCATTTACACTGCGCATCTCATTACAGAGGCATTTACACTGCGCATCTCATTACAGGGGCCTTTACACGGCGCATCTCATTACAGGGTCCTTTACACGGCGCATCTCATTACAGGGGCCTTTACACAGCGCATCTCATTACAGGGGCCTTTACACTGCGCATCTCATTACAGGGGCCTTTACATTGCGCATCTCATTACAAGGGTCTTTACACTGTGCATCTCATTACAGGGGCATTTACACTGCGCATCTCATTACAGGGGCATTTACACTGCGCATGTCATTACAGGGGCATTTACACTGTGCATCTCATTACGGGGCATTTACACTGCGCATCTCATTACAGGGCATTTACACTGTGCATCTCATTAAGGGGCATTTACACTGGGCATCCCATTACGGGGCATTTACACTGCGCATCTCATTACAGGGGCATTTACATTGCGCATCTCATTACAGGGGCCTTTACACTGCGCATCTCATTACAGGGGCCTTTACATTGCGCATCTCATTACAAGGGTCTTTACATTGCGCATCTCATTACAGGGGCATTTACACTGCGCATCTCATTACAGGGGCATTTACACTGCGCATCTCATTACAGGGGCATTTACACTGCGCATCTCATTACAGGGGCATTTACACTGCGCATCTCATTACAGGGGCATTTACACTGCGCATCTCATTACAGGGGCATTTACACTGCGCATCTCATTACAGGGGCATTTACACGGCGCATCTCATTACGGGGCATTTACACTGCGCATCTCATTACAGAGGCATTTACACTGCGCATCTCATTACAGGGGCCTTTACACGGCGCATCTCATTACAGGGTCCTTTATACGGCGCATCTCATTACAGGGGCCTTTACACAGCGCATCTCATTACAGGGGCCTTTACACTGCGCATCTCATTACAGGGGCCTTTACATTGCGCATCTCATTACAAGGGTCTTTACACTGCGCATCTCATTACAGGGGCATTTACACTGCGCATCTCATTACAGGGGCATTTACACTGCGCATCTCATTACAGGGGCATTTACACTGCGCATCTCATTACAGGGGAATTTACACTGAGCATCTCATTACAGCATTTACACTGCGCATCTCATTACAGGGGCATTTACACTGCGCATCTCATTACAGGGGCATTTACACTGCGCATCTCATTACAGGGGCATTTACACTGCGCATCTCATTACAGGGGCATTTACACTGCGCATCTCATTACAGGGGCATTTACACGGCGCATCTCATTACAGGGGCATTTACACGGCGCATCTCATTACAGGGGCATTTACACTGCGCATCTCATTACAGGGTCATTTACACTGCGCATCTCATTACGGGGCATTTACACTGCGCATCTCATTATAGGGGCATTTACACTGCGCATCTCATTACAGGGGCATTTACACTGCGCATCTCATTACAGGGGCATTTACACTGCGCATCTCATTACAGGGGCATTTACACTGCGCATGTCATTACAGGGGCATTTACACTGCGCATCTCATTACAGGGGCATTTACATTGCGCATCTCATTACAGGGGCCTTTACACTGCGCATCTCATTACAGGGGCCTTTACATTGCGCATCTCATTACAAGGGTCTTTACACTGCGCATCTCATTACAGGGGCATTTACACTGCGCATCTCATTACAGGGGCATTTACACTGCGCATCTCATTACAGGGGCATTTACACTGCGCATCTCATTACAGGGGCATTTACACTGCGCATCTCATTACAGGGGCATTTACACTGCGCATCTCATTACAGGGGCATTTACACTGCGCATCTCATTACAGGGGCATTTACACTGCGCATCTCATTACAGGGGCATTTACACGGCGCATCTCATTACAGGGGCATTTACACGGCGCATCTCATTACAGGGGCATTTACACTGCGCATCTCATTACAGGGGCCTTTACACTGCGCATCTCATTACAGGGGCCTTTACATTGCGCATCTCATTACAAGGGTCTTTACACTGCGCATCTCATTACAGGGGCATTTACACTGCGCATCTCATTACAGGGGCATTTACACTGCGCATCTCATTACAGGGGCATTTACACTGCGCATCTCATTACAGGGGAATTTACACTGAGCATCTCATTACAGCATTTACACTGCGCATCTCATTACAGGGGCATTTACACTGCGCATCTCATTACAGGGGCATTTACACTGCGCATCTCATTACAGGGGCATTTACACTGCGCATCTCATTACAGGGGCATTTACACTGCGCATCTCATTACAGGGGCATTTACACGGCGCATCTCATTACAGGGGCATTTACACGGCGCATCTCATTACAGGGGCATTTACACTGCGCATCTCATTACAGGGTCATTTACACTGCGCATCTCATTACGGGGCATTTACACTGCGCATCTCATTATAGGGGCATTTACACTGCGCATCTCATTACAGGGGCATTTACACTGCGCATCTCATTACAGGGGCATTTACACTGCGCATCTCATTACAGGGGCATTTACACTGCGCATGTCATTACAGGGGCATTTACACTGCGCATCTCATTACAGGGGCATTTACATTGCGCATCTCATTACAGGGGCCTTTACACTGCGCATCTCATTACAGGGGCCTTTACATTGCGCATCTCATTACAAGGGTCTTTACACTGCGCATCTCATTACAGGGGCATTTACACTGCGCATCTCATTACAGGGGCATTTACACTGCGCATCTCATTACAGGGGCATTTACACTGCGCATCTCATTACAGGGGCATTTACACTGCGCATCTCATTACAGGGGCATTTACACTGCGCATCTCATTACAGGGGCATTTACACTGCGCATCTCATTACAGGGGCATTTACACTGCGCATCTCATTACAGAGGCATTTACACGGCGCATCTCATTACAGGGGCATTTACACGGCGCATCTCATTACAGGGGCATTTACACTGCGCATCTCATTACAGGGGCATTTACACTGCGCATCTCATTACAGGGGCATTTACACTGCGCATCTCATTACAGGGGCATTTACACTGCGCATCTCATTACAGGGGCATTTACACTGCGCATCTCATTACAGGGGCATTTACACTGCGCATCTCATTACAGGGGCATTTACACTGCGCATCTCATTACGGGGCATTTACACTGCGCATCTCATTACAGAGGCATTTACACTGCGCATCTCATTACAGGGGCCTTTACACGGCGCATCTCATTACAGGGTCCTTTACACGGCGCATCTCATTACAGGGGCCTTTACACAGCGCATCTCATTACAGGGGCCTTTACACTGCGCATCTCATTACAGGGGCCTTTACATTGCGCATCTCATTACAAGGGTCTTTACACTGCGCATCTCATTACAGGGGCATTTACACTGCGCATCTCATTACAGGGGCATTTACACTGCGCATCTCATTACAGGGGCATTTACACTGAGCATCTCATTACAGGGGCATTTACACTGCGCATCTCATTACAGGGGCATTTACACTGCGCATCTCATTACAGGGGCATTTACACTGCGCATCTCATTACAGGGGCATTTACACTGCGCATCTCATTACAGGGGCATTTACACGGCGCATCTCATTACAGGGGCAATTACACGGCGCATCTCATTACAGGGGCATTTACACTGCGCATCTCATTACAGGGTCATTTACACTGCGCATCTCATTACGGGGCATTTACACTGCGCATCTCATTACAGGGGCATTTACACTGCGCATCTCATTACAGGGGCATTTACACTGCGCATCTCATTACAGGGGCATTTACACTGCGCATCTCATTACAGGGGCATTTACACTGCACATCTCATTACAGGGGCATTTACACGGCGCATCTCATTACAGGGGCATTTACACGGCGCATCTCATTACAGGGGCATTTACACTGCGCATCTCATTACAGGGGCATTTACACTGCGCATCTCATTACGGGGCATTTACACTGCGCATCTCATTACAGAGGCATTTACACTGCGCATCTCATTACAGGGGCCTTTACACGGCGCATCTCATTACAGGGTCCTTTATACGGCGCATCTCATTACAGGGGCCTTTACACAGCGCATCTCATTACAGGGGCCTTTACACTGCGCATCTCATTACAGGGGCCTTTACATTGCGCATCTCATTACAAGGGTCTTTACACTGCGCATCTCATTACAGGGGCATTTACACTGCGCATCTCATTACAGGGGCATTTACACTGCGCATCTCATTACAGGGGCATTTACACTGCGCATCTCATTACAGGGGAATTTACACTGAGCATATCATTACAGCATTTACACTGCGCATCTCATTACAGGGGCATTTACACTGCGCATCTCATTACAGGGGCATTTACACTGCGCATCTCATTACAGGGGCATTTACACTGCGCATCTCATTACAGGGGCATTTACACTGCGCATCTCATTACAGGGGCATTTACACGGCGCATCTCATTACAGGGGCATTTACACGGCGCATCTCATTACAGGGGCATTTACACTGCGCATCTCATTACAGGGTCATTTACACTGCGCATCTCATTACGGGGCATTTACACTGCGCATCTCATTATAGGGGCATTTACACTGCGCATCTCATTACAGGGGCATTTACACTGCGCATCTCATTACAGGGGCATTTACACTGCGCATCTCATTACAGGGGCATTTACACTGCGCATGTCATTACAGGGGCATTTACACTGCGCATCTCATTACAGGGGCATTTACATTGCGCATCTCATTACAGGGGCCTTTACACTGCGCATCTCATTACAGGGGCCTTTACATTGCGCATCTCATTACAAGGGTCTTTACACTGCGCATCTCATTACAGGGGCATTTACACTGCGCATCTCATTACAGGGGCATTTACACTGCGCATCTCATTACAGGGGCATTTACACTGCGCATCTCATTACAGGGGCATTTACACTGCGCATCTCATTACAGGGGCATTTACACTGCGCATCTCATTACAGGGGCATTTACACTGCGCATCTCATTACAGGGGCATTTACACTGCGCATCTCATTACAGGGGCATTTACACGGCGCATCTCATTACAGGGGCATTTACACGGCGCATCTCATTACAGGGGCATTTACACTGCGCATCTCATTACAGGGGCATTTACACTGCGCATACCATTACGGGGCATTTACACTGCGCATCTCATTACAGAGGCATTTACACTGCGCATCTCATTACAGGGGCCTTTACACGGCGCATCTCATTACAGGGTCCTTTACACGGCGCATCTCATTACAGGGGCCTTTACACAGCGCATCTCATTACAGGGGCCTTTACACTGCGCATCTCATTACAGGGGCCTTTACATTGCGCATCTCATTACAAGGGTCTTTACACTGCGCATCTCATTACAGGGGCATTTACACTGCGCATCTCATTACAGGGGCATTTACACTGCGCATCTCATTACAGGGGAATTTACACTCAGCATCTCATTACAGGGGCATTTACACTGCGCATCTCATTACAGGGGCATTTACACTGCGCATCTCATTACAGGGGCATTTACACTGCGCATCTCATTACAGGGGCATTTACACTGCGCATCTCATTACAAGGTCCTTTACACTGCGCATCTCATTACGGGGAATTTACACTGCGCATGTCATTACAGGGGCATTTACACTGCGCATGTCATTACAGGGGCATTTACACTGCGCATGTCATTACAGGGGAATTTACACTGTGCATCTCATTACGGGACATTTACACTGCGCATCTCATTATATGGCATTTACACTGTGCATCTCATTAAGGGCATTTACACTGGGCATCCCATTACGGGGCATTTACACTGCGCATCTCATTACAGGGGCCTTTACATTGCGCATCTCATTACAAGGGTCTTTACACTGCGCATCTCATTACAGGGGCATTTACACTGCGCATCTCATTACAGGGGCATTTACACTGCGCATCTCATTACAGGGGAATTTACACTGAGCATCTCATTACAGGGGCATTTACACTGCGCATCTCAATACAGGGGCATTTACACTGCGCATCTCATTACAGGGGCATTTACACTGCGCATCTCATTACAGGGGCATTTACACTGCGCATCTCATTACAAGGTCCTTTACACTGCGCATCTCATTACGGGGAATTTACACTGCGCATGTCATTACAGGGGCATTTACACTGCGCATGTCATTACAGGGGCATTTACACTGCGCATGTCATTACAGGGGAATTTACACTGTGCATCTCATTACGGGGCATTTACACTGCGCATCTCATTACATGGCATTTACACTGTGCATCTCATTAAGGGCATTTACACTGGGCATCCCATTACGGGGCATTTACACTGCGCATCTCATTACAGGGGCTTTACATTGCGCATCTCATTACAGGGGCCTTTACACGGCGCATCTCATTAGAGGGGCCTTTACACGGCGCATCTCATTACAGGGGCCTTTACATGGCACATCTCATTACAGGGGCCTTTACACAGCACATCTCATTACAGGGGCCTTTACACTGCGCATCTCATTACAGGGGCCTTTACACTGCGCATCTCATTACAAGGGCCTTTACACTGCGCATCTCATTACAGTGGCATTTACACTGCGCATCTCATTACAGGGGCATTTACACTGCGCTTCTCATTACAGGGGCATTTACACTGCGCATCTCATTACAGGGGCATTTACACTGCGCATCTCATTACAGGGGCATTTACACTGCGCATGTCATTACAGGGGCATTTACACTGTGCATCTCATTACGGGGCATTTACACTGCGCATCTCATTACAGGGCATTTACACTGTGCATCTCATTAAGGGGCATTTACACTGGGCATCCCATTACGGGGCATTTACACTGCGCATCTCATTACAGGGGCATTTACATTGCGCATCTCATTACAGGGGCCTTTACACTGCGCATCTCATTACAGGGGCCTTTACATTGCGCATCTCATTACAAGGGTCTTTACATTGCGCATCTCATTACAGGGGCATTTACACTGCGCATCTCATTACAGGGGCATTTACACTGCGCATCTCATTACAGGGGCATTTACACTGCGCATCTCATTACAGGGGCATTTACACTGCGCATCTCATTACAGGGGCATTTACACTGCGCATCTCATTACAGGGGCATTTACACTGCGCATCTCATTACAGGGGCATTTACACTGCGCATCTCATTACAGGGGCATTTACACGGCGCATCTCATTACAGGGGCATTTACACGGCGCATCTCATTACAGGGGCATTTACACTGCGCATCTCATTACAGGGGAATTTACACTGTGCATCTCATTACGGGGCATTTACACTGCGCATCTCATTACAGAGGCATTTACACTGCGCATCTCATTACAGGGGCCTTTACACGGCGCATCTCATTACAGGGTCCTTTACACGGCGCATCTCATTACAGGGGCCTTTACACAGCGCATCTCATTACAGGGGCCTTTACACTGCGCATCTCATTACAGGGGCCTTTACATTGCGCATCTCATTACAAGGGTCTTTACACTGCGCATCTCATTACAGGGGCATTTACACTGCGCATCTCATTACAGGGGCATTTACACTGCGCATCTCATTACAGGGGCATTTACACTGAGCATCTCATTACAGGGGCATTTACACTGCGCATCTCATTACAGGGGCATTTACACTGCGCATCTCATTACAGGGGCATTTACACTGCGCATCTCATTACAGGGGCATTTACACTGCGCATCTCATTACAGGGGCATTTACACGGCGCATCTCATTACAGGGGCAATTACACGGCGCATCTCATTACAGGGGCATTTACACTGCGCATCTCATTACAGGGTCATTTACACTGCGCATCTCATTACGGGGCATTTACACTGCGCATCTCATTACAGGGGCATTTACACTGCGCATCTCATTACAGGGGCATTTACACTGCGCATCTCATTACAGGGGCATTTACACTGCGCATCTCATTACAGGGGCATTTACACTGCGCATGTCATTACAGGGGCATTTACACTGCGCATCTCATTACAGGGGCATTTACATTGCGCATCTCATTACAGGGGCCTTTACACTGCGCATCTCATTACAGGGGCCTTTACATTGCGCATCTCATTACAAGGGTCTTTACACTGCGCATCTCATTACAGGGGCATTTACACTGCACATCTCATTACAGGGGCATTTACACTGCGCATCTCATTACAGGGGCATTTACACTGCGCATCTCATTACAGGGGCATTTACACTGCGCATCTCATTACAGGGGCATTTACACTGCGCATCTCATTACAGGGGCATTTACACTGCGCATCTCATTACAGGGGCATTTACACTGCGCATCTCATTACAGGGGCATTTACACGGCGCATCTCATTACAGGGGAATTTACACGGAGCATCTCATTACAGGGGCATTTACACTGCGCATCT
This sequence comes from Ascaphus truei, assembly GCF_040206685.1. Classification (NCBI taxonomy): domain Eukaryota; kingdom Metazoa; phylum Chordata; class Amphibia; order Anura; family Ascaphidae; genus Ascaphus; species Ascaphus truei. The sequence continues at coordinate 97,727 of NW_027456829.1, forward strand.
CATTACAGGGGCATTTACACTGCGCATCTCATTACGGGGCATTTACTGCGCATCTCATTACAGAGGCATTTACACTGCGCATCTCATTACAGGGGCCTTTACACGGCGCATCTCATTACAGGGTCCTTTACACGGCGCATCTCATTACAGGGGCCTTTACACAGCGCATCTCATTACAGGGGCCTTTACACTGCGCATCTCATTACAGGGGCCTTTACATTGCGCATCTCATTACAAGGGTCTTTACACTGCGCATCTCATTACAGGGGCATTTACACTGCGCATCTCATTACAGGGGCATTTACACTGCGCATCTCATTACAGGGGAATTTACACTGAGCATCTCATTACAGGGGCATTTACGCTGCGCATCTCATTACAGGGGCATTTACACTGCGCATCTCATTACAGGGGCATTTACATTGCGCATCTCATTACAGGGGCATTTACACTGCGCATCTCATTACAGGGGCATTTACACGGCGCATCTCATTACAGGGGCATTTACACGGCGCATCTCATTACAGGGGCATTTACACTGCGCATCTCATTACAGGGTCATTTACACTGCGCATCTCATTACGGGGCATTTACACTGCGCATCTCATTACAGGGGCATTTACACTGCGCATCTCATTACAGGGGCATTTACACTGCGCATCTCATTACAGGGGCATTTACACTGCGCATCTCATTACAGGGGCATTTACACTGCGCATGTCATTACAGGGGCATTTACACTGCGCATCTCATTACAGGGGCATTTACACTGCGCATCTCATTAAGGGGCATTTACACTGGGCATCCCATTACGGGGCATTTACACTGCGCATCTCATTACAGGGGCATTTACATTGCGCAACTCATTACAGGGGCCTTTACACGGCGCATCTCATTACAGGGGCCTTTACACGGCGCATCTCATTACAGGGTCCTTTACACGGCGCATCTCATTACAGGGGCCTTTACACAGCGCATCTCATTACAGGGGCCTTTACACTGCGCATCTCATTACAGGGGCCTTTACATTGCACATCTCATTACAAGGGTCTTTACACTGCGCATCTCATTACAGGGGCATTTACACTGCGCATCTCATTACAGGGGCATTTAAACTGCGCATCTCATTACAGGGGCATTTAAACTGCGCATCTCATTACAGGGGCATTTATACTGCGCATCTCATTACAGGGGCATTTACACTGCGCATCTCATTACAGGGGCATTTACACTGCGCATCTCATTACAGGGGCCTTTACACTGCGCATCTCATTACAGGGGCATTTACACTGCGCATCTCATTACAGGGGCATTTACACTGCGCATCTCATTACAGGGGCATTTATACGGCGCATCTCATTACAGGGGCATTTACACTGCGCATCTTATTACAGGGGCATTTACACTGCGCATCTCATTACAGGGGCATTTACACTGCGCATCTCATTACAGGGGCATTTACACTGCGCATCTCATTACAGGGGCATTTACACTGCGCATCTCATTACAGAGGCTTTACATTGCGCATCTCATTACAGGGGCCTTTACACGGCGCATCTCATTAGAGGGGCCTTTACACGGCGCATCTCATTACAGGTGCCTTTACACGGCGCATCTCATTACAGGGGCCTTTACACAGCACATCTCATTACAGGGGCCTTTACACTGCGCATCTCATTACAGGGGCCTTTACACTGCGCATCTCATTACAAGGGCCTTTACACTGCGCATCTCATTACAGTGGCATTTACACTGCGCATGTCATTACAGGGGCATTTACACTGTGCATCTCATTACGGGGCATTTACACTGCGCATCTCATTACAGGGCATTTACACTGTGCATCTCATTAAGGGGCATTTACACTGGGCATCCCATTACGGGGCATTTACACTGTGCATCTCATTACAGGGGCATTTACATTGCGCATCTCATTACAGGGGCCTTTACACGGCGCATCTCATTACAGGGGCCTTTACACAGCGCATCTCATTACAGGGGCCTTTACACTGCGCATCTCATTACAGGGGCCTTTACATTGCGCATCTCATTACAAGGGTCTTTACACTGCGCATCTCATTACAGGGGCATTTACACTGCGCATCTCATTACAGGGGCATTTACACTGCGCATCTCATTACAGGGGCATTTACACTGCGCATCTCATTACAGGGGCATTTACACTGCGCATCTCATTACAGGGGCATTTACACTGCGCATCTCATTACAGGGGCATTTACACGGCGCATCTCATTACAGGGGCATTTACACGGCGCATCTCATTACAGGGGCATTTACACGGCGCATCTCATTACAGGGGCATTTACACGGCGCATCTCATTACAGGGGCATTTACACTGCGCATCTCATTACGGGGCATTTACACTGCGCATCTCATTACAGAGGCATTTACACTGCGCATCTCATTACAGGGGCCTTTACACGGCGCATCTCATTACAGGGTCCTTTACACAGCGCATCTCATTACAGGGGCCTTTACACTGCGCATCTCATTACAGGGGCCTTTACATTGCGCATCTCATTACAAGGGTCTTTACACTGCGCATCTCATTACAGGGGCATTTACACTGCGCATCTCATTACAGGGGAATTTACACTGAGCATCTCATTACAGGGGCATTTACACTGCGCATCTCATTACAGGGGCATTTACACTGCGCATCTCATTACAGGGGCATTTACACTGCGCATCTCATTACAGGGGCATTTACACTGCGCATCTCATTACAGGGGCATTTACACGGCGCATCTCATTACAGGGGCATTTACACGGCGCATCTCATTACAGGGGCATTTACACTGCGCATCTCATTACAGGGTCATTTACACTGCGCATCTCATTACGGGGCATTTACACTGCGCATCTCATTACAGGGGCATTTACACTGCGCATCTCATTACAGGGGCATTTACACTGCGCATCTCATTACAGGGGCATTTACACTGCGCATCTCATTACAGGGGCATTTACACTGCGCATGTCATTACAGGGGCATTTACACTGCGCATCTCATTACAGGGGCATTTACACTGCGCATCTCATTAAGGGGCATTTACACTGGGCATCCCATTACGGGGCATTTACACTGCGCATCTCATTACAGGGGCATTTACATTGCGCATCTCATTACAGGGGCCTTTACACGGCGCATCTCATTACAGGGGCCTTTACACGGCGCATCTCATTACAGGGTCCTTTACACGGCGCATCTCATTACAGGGGCCTTTACACGGCGCATCTCATTACAGGGGCCTTTACACTGCGCATCTCATTACAGGGGCCTTTACATTGCACATCTCATTACAAGGGTCTTTACACTGCGCATCTCATTACAGGGGCATTTTCACTGCGCATCTCATTACAGGGGCATTTACACTGCGCATCTCATTACAGGGGAATTTACACTGAGCATCTCATTACAGGGGCATTTACACTGCGCATCTCATTACAGGGGCATTTACACTGCGCATCTCATTACAGGGGCATTTACACTGCGCATCTCATTACAGGGGCATTTACACGGCGCATCTCATTACAGGGGCATTTAGACGGCGCATCTCATTACAGGGGCATTTACACTGCGCATCTCATTACAGGGTCATTTACACTGCGCATCTCATTACGGGGCATTTACACTGCGCATCTCATTACAGGGGCATTTACACTGCGCATCTCATTACAGGGGCATTTACACTGCGCATCTCATTACAGGGGCATTTACACTGCGCATCTCATTACAGGGGCATTTACACTGCGCATGTCATTACAGGGGCATTTACACTGCGCATCTCATTACAGGGGCATTTACATTGCGCATCTCATTACAGGGGCCTTTACACTGCGCATCTCATTACAGGGGCCTTTACATTGCGCATCTAATTACAAGGGTCTTTACACTGCGCATCTCATTACAGGGGCATTTACACTGCGCATCTCATTACAGGGGCATTTACACTGCGCATCTCATTACAGGGGCATTTACACTGCGCATCTCATTACAGGGGCATTTACACTGCGCATCTCATTACAGGGGCATTTACACTGCGCATCTCATTACAGGGGCATTTACACTGCGCATCTCATTACAGGGGCATTTACACTGCGCATCTCATTACAGGGGCATTTACACGGCGCATCTCATTACAGGGGCATTTACACGGCGCATCTCATTACAGGGGCATTTACACTGCGCATCTCATTACGGGGCATTTACACTGCGCATCTCATTACAGAGGCATTTACACTGCGCATCTCATTACAGGGGCCTTTACACGGCGCATCTCATTACAGGGTCCTTTACACGGCGCATCTCATTACAGGGGCCTTTACACAGCGCATCTCATTACAGGGGCCTTTACACTGCGCATCTCATTACAGGGGCCTTTACATTGCGCATCTCATTACAAGGGTCTTTACACTGCGCATCTCATTACAGGGGCATTTACACTGCGCATCTCATTACAGGGGCATTTACACTGCGCATCTCATTACAGGGGAATTTACACTGAGCATCTCATTACAGGGGCATTTACACTGCGCATCTCATTACAGGGGCATTTACACTGCGCATCTCATTACAGGGGCATTTACACTGCGCATCTCATAACAGGGGCATTTACACTGCGCATCTCATTACAGGGGCATTTACACGGCGCATCTCATTACAGGGGCATTTACACGGCGCATCTCATTACAGGGGCATTTACACTGCGCATCTCATTACAGGGTCATTTACACAGCGCATCTCATTACGGGGCATTTACACTGCGCATCTCATTACAGGGGCATTTACACTGTGCATCTCATTACAGGGGCATTTACACTGCGCATCTTTTACAGGGGCATTTACACTGCGCATCTCATTACAGGGGCATTTACACTGCGCATGTCATTACAGGGGCATTTACACTGCGCATCTCATTACAGGGGCATTTACACTGCGCATCTCATTAAGGGGCATTTACACTGGGCATCCCATTACGGGGCATTTACACTGCGCATCTCATTACAGGGGCATTTACATTGCGCATCTCATTACAGGGGCCTTTACACGGCGCATCTCATTACAGGGGCCTTTACACGGCGCATCTCATTACAGGGTCCTTTACACGGCGCATCTCATTACAGGGGCCTTTACACAGCGCATCTCATTACAGGGGCCTTTACACTGCGCATCTCATTACAGGGGCCTTTACATTGCACATCTCATTACAAGGGTCTTTACACTGCGCATCTCATTACAGGGGCATTTACACTGCGCATCTCATTACAGGGGCATTTAAACTGCGCATCTCATTACAGGGGCATTTACACTGCGCATCTCATTACAGGGGCATTTACACTGCGCATCTCATTACAGGGGCATTTACACTGCGCATCTCATTACAGGGGCCTTTACACTGCGCATCTCATTACAGGGGCATTTACACTGCGCATCTCATTACAGGGGCATTTATACTGCGCATCTCATTACAGGGGCATTTACACGGCGCATCTCATTACAGGGGCATTTACACTGCGCATCTCATTACAGGGGCATTTACACTGCGCATATCATTACAGGGGCATTTACACTGCGCATCTCATTACAGGGGCATTTACACTGCGCATCTCATTACAGGGGCTTTACATTGCGCATCTCATTACAGGGGCCTTTACACGGCGCATCTCATTAGAGGGGCCTTTACACGGCGCATCTCATTAAAGGGGCCTTTACATGGCGCATCTCATTACAGGGGCCTTTACACAGCACATCTCATTACAGGGGCCTTTACACTGCGCATCTCATTACAGGGGCCTTTACACTGCGCATCTCATTACAAGGGCCTTTACACTGCGCATCTCATTACAGTGGCATTTACACTGCGCATCTCATTACAGGGGCATTTACACTGCGCTTCTCATTACAGGGGCATTTACACTGCGCATCTCATTACAGGGGCATTTACACTGCGCATCTCATTACAGGGGCATTTACACTGCGCATGTCATTACAGGGGCATTTACACTGCGCATGTCATTACAGGGGCATTTACACTGTGCATCTCATTACGGGGCATTTACACTGCGCATCTCATTACAGGGCATTTACACTGTGCATCTCATTAAGGGGCATTTACACTGGGCATCCCATTACGGGGCATTTACACTGCGCATCTCATTACAGGGGCATTTACATTGCGCATCTCATTACAGGGCATTTACACTGTGCATCTCATTAAGGGGCATTTACACTGGGCATCCCATTACGGGGCATTTACACTGCGCATCTCATTACAGGGGCATTTACATTGCGCATCTCATTACAGGGGCCTTTACACGGCGCATCTCATTACAGGGGCCTTTACACAGCGCATCTCATTACAGGGGCCTTTACACTGCGCATCTCATTACAGGGGCCTTTACATTGCGCATCTCATTACAAGGGTCTTTACACTGCGCATCTCATTACAGGGGCATTTACACTGCGCATCTCATTACAGGGGCATTTACACTGCGCATCTCATTACAGGGGCATTTACACTGCGCATCTCATTACAGGGGCATTTACACTGCGCATCTCATTACAGGGGCATTTACACTGCGCATCTCATTACAGGGGCATTTACACGGCGCATCTCATTACAGGGGCATTTACACGGCGCATCTCATTACAGGGGCATTTACACTGCGCATCTCATTACAGGGGCATTTACACTGCGCATCTCATTACGGGGCATTTACACTGCGCATCTCATTACAGAGGCATTTACACTGCGCATCTCATTACAGGGGCCTTTACATGGCGCATCTCATTACAGGGTCCTTTACACGGCGCATCTCATTACAGGGGCCTTTCCACAGCGCATCTCATTACAGGGGCCTTTACACTGCGCATCTCATTACAGGGGCCTTTACATTGCGCATCTCATTACAAGGGTCTTTACACTGCGCATCTCATTACAGGGGCATTTACACTGCACATCTCATTACAGGGGCATTTACACTGCGCATCTCATTACAGGGGAATTTACACTGAGCATCTCATTACAGGGGCATTTACACTGTTCATCTCATTACAGGGGCATTTACACTGCGCATCTCATTACAGGGGCATTTACACTGCGCATCTCATTACAGGGGCATTTACACTGCGCATCTCATTACAGGGGCATTTACACGGCGCATCTCATTACAGGGGCATTTACACGGCGCATCTCATTACAGGGTCATTTACACTGCGCATCTCATTACAGGGTCATTTACACTGCGCATCTCATTACGGGGCATTTACACTGCGCATCTCATTACAGGGGCATTTACACTGCGCATCTCATTACAGGGGCATTTACACTGCGCATCTCATTACAGGGGCATTTACACTGCGCATCTCATTACAGGGGCATTTACACTGCGCATGTCATTACAGGGGCATTTACACTGCGCATCTCATTACAGGGGCATTTACATTGCGCATCTCATTACAGGGGCCTTTACACTGCGCATCTCATTACAGGGGCCTTTACATTGCGCATCTCATTACAAGGGTCTTTACACTGCGCATCTCATTACAGGGGCATTTACACTGCGCATCTCATTACAGGGGCATTTACACTGCGCATCTCATTACAGGGGCATTTACACTGCGCATCTCATTACAGGGGCATATACACTGCGCATCTCATTACAGGGGCATTTACACTGCGCATCTCATTACAGGGGCATTTACACTGCGCATCTCATTACAGGGGCATTTACACTGCGCATCTCATTACAGGGGCATTTACACGGCGCATCTCATTACAGGGGCATTTACACGGCGCATCTCATTACAGGGGCATTTACACTGCGCATCTCATTACAGGGGCATTTACACTGCGCATCTCATTACGGGGCATTTACACTGCGCATCTCATTACAGAGGCATTTACACTGCGCATCTCATTACAGGGGCCTTTACACGGCGCATCTCATTACAGGGTCCTTTACACGGCGCATCTCATTACAGGGGCCTTTACACAGCGCATCTCATTACAGGGGCCTTTACACTGCGCATCTCATTACAGGGGCCTTTACATTGCGCATCTCATTACAAGGGTCTTTACACTGCGCATCTCATTACAGGGGCATTTACACGGCGCATCTCATTACAGGGGCATTTACACGGCGCATCTCATTACAGGGGCATTTACACTGCGCATCTCATTACAGGGTCATTTACACTGCGCATCTCATTACGGGGCATTTACACTGCGCATCTCATTACAGGGGCATTTACACGGCGCATCTCATTACAGGGGCATTTACACTGCGCATCTCATTACAGGGGCTTTACATTGCGCATCTCATTACAGGGGCCTTTACACGGCGCATCTCATTAGAGGGGCCTTTACACGGCGCATCTCATTAAAGGGGCCTTTACATGGCGCATCTCATTACAGGGGCCTTTACACAGCACATCTCATTACAGGGGCCTTTACACTGCGCATCTCATTACAGGGGCCTTTACACTGCGCATCTCATTACAAGGGCCTTTACACTGCGCATCTCATTACAGTGGCATTTACACTGCGCATCTCATTACAGGGGCATTTACACTGCGCTTCTCATTACAGGGGCATTTACACTGCGCATTTCATTACAGGGGCATTTACACTGCGCATCTCATTACAGGGGCATTTACACTGCGCATGTCATTACAGGGGCATTTACACTGTGCATCTCATTACGGGGCATTTACACTGCGCATCTCATTACAGGGCATTTACACTGTGCATCTCATTAAGGGGCATTTACACTGGGCATCCCATTACGGGGCATTTACACTGCGCATCTCATTACAGGGGCATTTACATTGCGCATCTCATTACAGGGCATTTACACTGTGCATCTCATTAAGGGGCATTTACACTGGGCATCCCATTACGGGGCATTTACACTGCGCATCTCATTACAGGGGCATTTACATTGCGCATCTCATTACAGGGGCCTTTACACGGCGCATCTCATTACAGGGGCCTTTACACAGCGCATCTCATTACAGGGGCCTTTACACTGCACATCTCATTACAGGGGCCTTTACATTGCGCATCTCATTACAAGGGTCTTTACACTGCGCATCTCATTACAGGGGCATTTACACTGCGCATCTCATTACAGGGGCATTTACACTGCGCATCTCATTACAGGGGCATTTACACTGCGCATCTCATTACAGGGGCATTTACACTGCGCATCTCATTACAGGGGCATTTACACTGCGCATCTCATTACAGGGGCATTTACACGGCGCATCTCATTACAGGGGCATTTACACGGCGCATCTCATTACAGGGGCATTTACACTGCGCATCTCATTACAGGGGCATTTACACTGCGCATCTCATTACGGGGCATTTACACTGCGCATCTCATTACAGAGGCATTTACACTGCGCATCTCATTACAGGGGCCTTTACATGGCGCATCTCATTACAGGGTCCTTTACACGGCGCATCTCATTACAGGGGCCTTTCCACAGCGCATCTCATTACAGGGGCCTTTACACTGCGCATCTCATTACAGGGGCCTTTACATTGCGCATCTCATTACAAGGGTCTTTACACTGCGCATCTCATTACAGGGGCATTTACACTGCACATCTCATTACAGGGGCATTTACACTGCGCATCTCATTACAGGGGAATTTACACTGAGCATCTCATTACAGGGGCATTTACACTGTTCATCTCATTACAGGGGCATTTACACTGCGCATCTCATTACAGGGGCATTTACACTGCGCATCTCATTACAGGGGCATTTACACTGCGCATCTCATTACAGGGGCATTTACACGGCGCATCTCATTACAGGGGCATTTACACGGCGCATCTCATTACAGGGGCATTTACACTGCGCATCTCATTACAGGGTCATTTACACTGCGCATCTCATTACGGGGCATTTACACTGCGCATCTCATTACAGGGGCATTTACACTGCGCATCTCATTACAGGGGCATTTACACTGCGCATCTCATTACAGGGGCATTTACACTGCGCATCTCATTACAGGGGCATTTACACTGCGCATGTCATTACAGGGGCATTTACACTGCGCATCTCATTACAGGGGCATTTACATTGCGCATCTCATTACAGGGGCCTTTACACTGCGCATCTCATTACAGGGGCCTTTACATTGCGCATCTCATTACAAGGGTCTTTACACTGCGCATCTCATTACAGGTGCATTTACACTGCGCATCTCATTACAGGGGCATTTACACTGCGCATCTCATTACAGGGGCATTTACACTGCGCATCTCATTACAGGGGCATATACACTGCGCATCTCATTACAGGGGCATTTACACTGCGCATCTCATTACAGGGGCATTTACACTGCGCATCTCATTACAGGGGCATTTACACTGCGCATCTCATTACAGGGGCATTTACACGGCGCATCTCATTACAGGGGCATTTACACGGCGCATCTCATTACAGGGGCATTTACACTGCGCATCTCATTACAGGGGCATTTACACTGCGCATCTCATTACGGGGCATTTACACTGCGCATCTCATTACAGAGGCATTTACACTGCGCATCTCATTACAGGGGCCTTTACACGGCGCATCTCATTACAGGGTCCTTTACACGGCGCATCTCATTACAGGGGCCTTTACACAGCGCATCTCATTACAGGGGCCTTTACACTGCGCATCTCATTACAGGGGCCTTTACATTGCGCATCTCATTACAAGGGTCTTTACACTGCGCATCTCATTACAGGGGCATTTACACTGCGCATCTCATTACAGGGGCATTTACACTGCGCATCTCATTACAGGGGAATTTACACTGAGCATCTCATTACAGGGGCATTTACACTGCGCATCTCATTACAGGGGCATTTACACTGCGCATCTCATTACAGGGGCATTTACACTGCGCATCTCATTACAGGGGCATTTACACTGCGCATCTCATTACAAGGTCCTTTACACTGCGCATCTCATTACGGGGAATTTACACTGCGCATGTCATTACAGGGGCATTTACACTGCGCATGTCATTACAGGGGCATTTACACTGCGCATGTCATTACAGGGGAATTTACACTGTGCATCTCATTACGGGGCATTTACACTGCGCATCTCATTACATGGCATTTACACTGTGCATCTCATTAAGGGCATTTACACTGGGCATCCCATTACGGGGCATTTACACTGCGCATCTCATTACAGGGGCCTTTACATTGCGCATCTCATTACAAGGGTCTTTACACTGCGCATCTCATTACAGGGGCATTTACACTGCGCATCTCATTACAGGGGCATTTACACTGCGCATCTCATTACAGGGGAATTTACACTGAGCATCTCATTACAGGGGCATTTACACTGCGCATCTCATTACAGGGGCATTTACACTGCGCATCTCATTACAGGGGCATTTACACTGCGCATCTCATTACAAGGTCCTTTACACTGCGCATCTCATTACGGGGAATTTACACTGCGCATGTCATTACAGGGGCATTTACACTGCGCATGTCATTACAGGGGCATTTACACTGCGCATCTCATTACAGTGGCATTTACACAGCGCATCTCATTACAGGGGCCTTTACACTGCGCATCTCATTACAGGGGCCTTTACATTGCGCATCTCATTACAAGGGTCTTTACACTGCGCATCTCATTACAGGGGCATTTACACTGCGCATCTCATTACAGGGGCATTTACACTGCGCATCTCATTACAGGGGCATTTACACTGAGCATCTCATTACAGGGGCATTTACACTGCGCATCTCATTACAGGGGCATTTACACTGCGCATCTCATTACAGGGGCATTTACACTGCGCATCTCATTACAGGGGCATTTACACTGCGCATCTCATTACAGGGGCATTTACACGGCGCATCTCATTACAGGGGCATTTACACGGCGCATCTCATTACAGGGGCATTTACACTGCGCATCTCATTACAGGGTCATTTACACTGCGCATCTCATTACGGGGCATTTACACTGCGCATCTCATTACAGGGGCATTTACACTGCGCATCTCATTACAGGGGCATTTACACTGCGCATCTCATTACAGGGGCATTTACACTGCGCATCTCATTACAGGGGCATTTACACTGCGCATCTCATTACAGGGGCATTTACACTGCGCATCTCATTACAGGGGCATTTACACTGCGCATGTCATTACAGGGGCATTTACACTGCGCATCTCATTACAGGGGCCTTTACACTGCGCATCTCATTACAGGGGCCTTTACATTGCGCATCTCATTACAAGGGTCTTTACACTGCGCATCTCATTACAGGGGCATTTACACTGCGCATCTCATTACAGGGGCATTTACACTGCGCATCTCATTACAGGGGCATTTACACTGCGCATCTCATTACAGGGGCATTTACACTGCGCATCTCATTACAGGGGCATTTACACTGCGCATCTCATTACAGGGGCATTTACACTGCGCATCTCATTACAGGGGCATTTACACTGCGCATCTCATTACAGGGGCATTTACACGGCGCATCTCATTACAGGGGAATTTACACGGCGCATCTCATTACAGGGGCATTTACACTGCGCATCTCATTACAGGGGCATTTACACTGCGCATCTCATTACGGGGCATTTACACTGCGCATCTCATTACAGAGGCATTTACACTGCGCATCTCATTACAGGGGCCTTTACACGGCGCATCTCATTACATGGTCCTTTACACGGCGCATCTCATTACAGGGGCCTTTACACAGCGCATCTCATTACAGGGGCCTTTACACTGCGCATCTCATTACAGGGGCCTTTACATTGCGCATCTCATTACAAGGGTCTTTACACTGCGCATCTCATTACAGGGGCATTTACACTGCGCATCTCATTACAGGGGCATTTACACTGCGCATCTCATTACAGGGGAATTTACACTGAGCATCTCATTACAGGGGCATTTACACTGCGCATCTCATTACAGGGGCATTTACACTGCGCATCTCATTACAGGGGCATTTACATTGCGCATCTCATTACAGGGGCATTTACACTGCGCATCTCATTACAGGGGCATTTACACGGCGCATCTCATTACAGGGGCATTTACACTGCGCATCTCATTACAGGGTCATTTACACTGCGCATCTCATTACGGGGCATTTACACTGCGCATCTCATTACAGGGGCATTTACACTGCGCATCTCATTACAGGGGCATTTACACTGCGCATCTCATTACAGGGGCATTTACACTGCGCATCTCATTACAGGGGCATTTACACTGCGCATGTCATTACAGGGGCATTTACACTGCGCATCTCATTACAGGGGCATTTACACTGCGCATCTCATTAAGGGGCATTTACACTGGGCATCCCATTACGGGGCATTTACACTGCGCATCTCATCACAGGGGCATTTACATTGCGCATCTCATTACAGGGGCCTTTACACGGCGCATCTCATTACAGGGGCCTTTACACGGCGCATCTCATTACAGGGTCCTTTACACGGCGCATCTCATTACAGGGGCCTTTACACAGCGCATCTCATTACAGGGGCCTTTACACTGCGCATCTCATTACAGGGGCCTTTACATTGCACATCTCATTACAAGGGTCTTTACACTGCGCATCTCATTACAGGGGCATTTACACTGCGCATCTCATTACAGGGGCATTTAAACTGCGCATCTCATTACAGGGGCATTTAAACTGCGCATCTCATTACAGGGGCATTTATACTGCGCATCTCATTACAGGGGCATTTACACTGCGCATCTCATTACAGGGGCATTTACACTGCGCATCTCATTACAGGGGCCTTTACACTGCGCATCTCATTACAGAGGCATTTACACTGCGCATCTCATTACAGGGGCATTTACACTGCGCATCTCATTACAGGGGCATTTACACGGCGCATCTCATTACAGGGGCATTTACACTGCGCATCTTATTACAGGGGCATTTACACTGCGCATCTCATTACAGGGGCATTTACACTGCGCATCTCATTACAGGGGCATTTACACTGCGCATCTCATTACAGGGGCATTTACACTGCGCATCTCATTACAGAGGCTTTACATTGCGCATCTCATTACAGGGGCCTTTACACGGCGCATCTCATTAGAGGGGCCTTTACACGGCGCATCTCATTACAGGGGCCTTTACACGGCGCATCTCATTACAGGGGCCTTTACACAGCACATCTCATTACAGGGGCCTTTACACTGCACATCTCATTACAGGGGCCTTTACACTGCGCATCTCATTACAAGGGCCTTTACACTGCGCATCTCATTACAGTGGCATTTACACTGCGCATCTCATTACAGGGGCATTTACACTGCGCTTCTCATTACAGGGGCATTTACACTGCGCATCTCATTACAGGGGCATTTACACTGCGCATCTCATTACAGGGGCATTTACACTGCGCATGTCATTACAGGGGCATTTACACTGTGCATCTCATTACGGGGCATTTACACTGCGCATCTCATTACAGGGCATTTACACTGTGCATCTCATTAAGGGGCATTTACACTGGGCATCCCATTACGGGGCATTTACACTGTGCATCTCATTACAGGGGCATTTACATTGCGCATCTCATTACAGGGGCCTTTACACGGCGCATCTCATTACAGGGGCCTTTACACAGCGCATCTCATTACAGGGGCCTTTACACTGCGCATCTCATTACAGGGGCCTTTACATTGCGCATCTCATTACAAGGGTCTTTACACTGCGCATCTCATTACAGGGGCATTTACACTGCGCATCTCATTACATGGGCATTTACACTGCGCATCTCATTACAGGGGCATTTACACTGCGCATCTCATTACAGGGGCATTTACACTGCGCATCTCATTACAGGGGCATTTACACTGCGCATCTCATTACAGGGGCATTTACACGGCGCATCTCATTACAGGGGCATTTACACGGCGCATCTCATTACAGGGGCCTTTACATTGCGCATCTCATTACAAGGGTCTTTACACTGCGCATCTCATTACAGGGGCATTTACACTGCGCATCTCATTACAGGGGCATTTACACTGCGCATCTCATTACAGGGGAATTTACACTGAGCATCTCATTACAGGGGCATTTACACTGCGCATCTCATTACAGGGGCATTTACACTGCGCATCTCATTACAGGGGCATTTACACTGCGCATCTCATTACAGGGGCATTTACACTGCGCATCTCATTACAGGGGCATTTACACTGCGCATCTCATTACAGGGGCATTTACACTGCGCATCTCATTACAGGGGCATTTACACGGCGCATCTCATTACAGGGGCATTTACACGGCGCATCTCATTACAGGGTCATTTACACTGCGCATCTCATTACGGGGCATTTACACTGCGCATCTCATTACAGGGGCATTTACACTGCGCATCTCATTACAGGGGCATTTACACTGCGCATCTCATTACAGGGGCATTTACACTGCGCATGTCATTACAGGGGCATTTACACTGCGCATCTCATTACAGGGGCATTTACACTGCGCATCTCATTAAGGGGCATTTACACTGGGCATCCCATTACGGGGCATTTACACTGCGCATCTCATTACAGGGGCATTTACATTGCGCATCTCATTACAGGGGCCTTTACACGGCGCATCTCATTACAGGGGCCTTTACACGGCACATCTCATTACAGGGTCCTTTACACGGCGCATCTCATTACAGGGGCCTTTACACGGCGCATCTCATTACAGGGGCCTTTACACTGCGCATCTCATTACAGGGGCCTTTACATTGCACATCTCATTACAAGGGTCTTTACACTGCACATCTCATTACAGGGGCATTTACACTGCGCATCTCATTACAGGGGCATTTAAACTGCGCATCTCATTACAGGGGCATTTAAACTGCGCATCTCATTACAGGGGCATTTATACTGCGCATCTCATTACAGGGGCATTTACATTGCGCATCTCATTACAGGGGCCTTTACACGGCGCATCTCATTACAGGGTCCTTTACACGGCGCATCTCATTACAGGGGCATTTACACTGCGCATCTCATTACTGGGGAATTTACACTGAGCATCTCATTACAGGGGCCTTTACACAGCGCATCTCATTACAGGGGCCTTTACACTGCGCATCTCATTACAGGGGCCTTTACATTGCGCATCTCATTACAAGGGTCTTTACACTGCGCATCTCATTACAGGGGCATTTACACTGCGCATCTCATTACAGGGGCATTTACACTGCGCATCTCATTACAGTGGCATTTACACTGCGCATCTCATTACAGGGGCATTTACACTGCGCATCTCATTACAGGGGCATTTACACTGCGCATCTCATTACAGGGGCATTTACACGGCGCATCTCATTACAGGGGCATTTACACGGCGCATCTCATTACAGGGGCATTTACACTGCGCATGTCATTACAGGGGCATTTACACTGCGCATCTCATTACGGGGCATTTACACTGCGCATCTCATTACAGAGGCATTTACACTGCGCATCTCATTACAGGGGCCTTTACACGGCGCATCTCATTACAGGGGCCTTTACACGGCGCATCTCATTACAGGGGCCTTTACACAGCGCATCTCATTACAGGGGCCTTTACACTGCGCATCTCATTACAGGGGCCTTTACATTGCGCATCTCATTACAAGGGTCTTTACACTGCGCATCTCATTACAGGGGCATTTACACTGCGCATCTCATTACAGGGGCATTTACACTGCGCATCTCATTACAGTGGAATTTACACTGAGCATCTCATTACAGGGGCATTTACACTGCGCATCTCATTACAGGGGCATTTACACTGCGCATCTCATTACAGGGGCATTTACACGGCGCATCTCATTACAGGGGCATTTACACGGCGCATCTCATTACAGGGGCATTTACACGGCGCATCTCATTACAGGGGCATTTACACGGCGCATCTCATTACAGGGGCATTTACACGGCGCATCTCATTACAGGGGCATTTACACTGCGCATCTCATTACGGGTCATTTACACTGCGCATCTCATTACGGGGCATTTACACTGCGCATCTCATTACAGGGGCATTTACACTGCGCATCTCATTACAGGGGCATTTACACTGCGCATCTCATTACAGGGGCATTTACACTGCGCATCTCATTACAGGGGCATTTACACTGCGCATCTCATTACAGGGGCATTTACACTACGCATCTCATTACAGGGGCATTTACACTGCGCATCTCATTACAGGGGCATTTACACTGCGCATCTCATTACAGGGGCATTTACACTGCGCATCTCATTACAGGGGCATTTACACGGCGCATCTCATTACAGGGGCATTTACACGGCGCATCTCATTACAGGGGCATTTACACTGCGCATCTCATTACAGGGGCATTTACACTGCGCATGTCATTACAGGGGCATTTACACTGCGCATCTCATTACAGGGGCATTTACACTGCGCATCTCATTAAGGGGCATTTACACTGGGCATCCCATTACAGGGGCATTTACATTGCGCATCTCATTACAGGGGCCTTTACACGGCGCATCTCATTACAGGGGCCTTTACACGGCGCATCTCATTACAGGGTCCTTTACACGGCGCATCTCATTACAGGGGCCTTTACACAGCACATCTCATTACAGGGGCCTTTACACTGCGCATCTCATTACAGGGGCCTTTACATTGCACATCTCATTACAAGGGTCTTTACACTGCGCATCTCATTACAGGGGCATTTACACTGCGCATCTCATTACAGGGGCATTTAAACTGCGCATCTCATTACAGGGGCATTTAAACTGCGCATCTCATTACAGGGGCATTTACATTGCGCATCTCATTACAGGGGCCTTTACACGGCGCATCTCATTACAGGGTCCTTTACACGGCGCATCTCATTACAGGGGCATTTACACTGCGCATCTCATTACAGGGGAATTTACACTGAGCATCTCATTACAGGGGCACTTACACTGCGCATCTCATTACAGGGGCCTTTACACTGCGCATCTCATTACAGAGGCATTTACACTGCGCATCTCATTACAGGGGCCTTTACACTGCGCATCTCATTACAGGGGCATTTACACTGCGCATCTCATTACAGGGGCATTTACACTGCGCATCTCATTACAGGGGCATTTACACTGCGCATCTCATTACAGGGGCATTTACACTGCGCATCTCATTACAGGGGCCTTTACACTGCGCATCTCATTACGGGGCTTTTACACTGCGCATCTCATTACAGGGTCCTTTACACTGCGCATCTCATTACGGGGAATTTACACTGCGCATGTCATTACAGGGGCATTTACACTGCGCATGTCATTACAGGGGCATTTACACTGCGCATCTCATTACAGGGGCATTTACACTGCGCATCTCATTACAGGGGCATTTACACTGCGCATCTCATTACAGGGGCATTTAAACTGCGCATCTCATTACAGGGGCATTTATACTGCGCATCTCATTACAGGGGCATTTACATTGCGCATCTCATTACAGGGGCCTTTACACGGCGCATCTCATTACAGGGTCCTTTACACGGCGCATCTCATTACAGGGGCATTTACACTGCGCATCTCATTACAGGGGAATTTACACTGAGCATCTCATTACAGGGGCACTTACACTGCGCATCTCATTACAGGGGCCTTTACACTGCGCATCTCATTACAGAGGCATTTACACTGCGCATCTCATTACAGGGGCCTTTACACTGCGCATCTCATTACAGGGGCATTTACACTGCGCATCTCATTACAGGGGCATTTACACTGCGCATCTCATTACAGGGGCATTTACACTGCGCATCTCATTACAGGGGCATTTACACTGCGCATCTCATTACAGGGGCCTTTACACTGCGCATCTCATTACGGGGCTTTTACACTGCGCATCTCATTACAGGGTCCTTTACACTGCGCATCTCATTACGGGGAATTTACACTGCGCATGTCATTACAGGGGCATTTACACTGCGCATGTCATTACAGGGGCATTTACACTGCGCATCTCATTACAGGGGCATTTACACTGCGCATCTCATTACAGGGGCATTTACACTGCGCATCTCATTACAGGGGCATTTACACTGCGCATCTCATTACAGGGGCATTTACACGGCGCATCTCATTACAGGGGCATTTACACGGCACATCTCATTACAGGGGCATTTACACTGCGCATCTCATTACAGGGGCATTTACACTGCGCATCTCATTACGGGGCATTTACACTGCGCATCTCATTACAGAGGCATTTACACTACGCATCTCATTACAGGGGCCTTTACACGGCGCATCTCATTACAGGGTCCTTTACACGACGCATCTCATTACAGGGGCCTTTACACAGCGCATCTCATTACAGGGGCCTTTACACTGCGCATCTCATTACAGGGGCCTTTACATTGCGCATCTCATTACAAGGGTCTTTACACTGCGCATCTCATTACAGGGGCATTTACACTGCGCATCTCATTACAGGGGCATTTACACTGCGCATCTCATTACAGGGGCATTTACACTGCGCATCTCATTACAGAGGCATTTACACTGCGCATCTCATTACAGGGGCATTTACACTGCGCATCTCATTACAGGGGCATTTAGACTGCGCATCTCATTACAGGGGCATTTACACTGCGCATCTCATTACAGGGGCATTTACACGGCGCATCTCATTACAGGGGCATTTTCACGGCGCATCTCATTACAGGGGCATTTACACTGCGCATCTCATTACAGGGTCATTTACACTGCGCATCTCATTACGGGGCATTTACACTGCGCATCTCATTACAGGGGCATTTACACTGCGCATCTCATTACAGGGGCATTTACACTGCGCATCTCATTACAGGGGCATTTACACTGCGCATCTCATTACAGGGGCATTTACACTGCGCATGTCATTACAGGGGCATTTACACTGCGCATCTCATTACAGGGGCATTTACACTGCGCATCTCATTAAGGGGCATTTACACTGGGCATCCCATTACGGGGCATTTACACTGCGCATCTCATTACAGGAGCATTTACATTGCGCATCTCATTACAGGGGCCTTTACACGGCGCATCTCATTACAGGGGCCTTTACACGGCGCATCTCATTACAGGGTCCTTTACACGGCGCATCTCATTACAGGGGCCTTTACACAGCGCATCTCATTACAGGGGCCTTTACACTGCGCATCTCATTACAGGGTCATTTACACTGCGCATCTCATTACGGGGCATTTACACTGCGCATCTCATTACAGGGGCATTTACACTGCGCATCTCATTACAGGGGCATTTACACTGCGCATCTCATTACAGGGGCATTTACACTGCGCATGTCATTACAGGGGCATTTACACTGCGCATGTCATTACAGGGGCATTTACACTGCGCATCTCATTACAGGGGCATTTACATTGCGCATCTCATTACAGGGGCCTTTACACTGCGCATCTCATTACAGGGGCCTTTAAATTGCGCATCTAATTACAAGGGTCTTTACACTGCGCATCTCATTACAGGGTCATTTACACTGCGCATCTCATTACAGGGGCATTTACACTGCGCATCTCATTACAGGGGCATTTACACTGCGCATCTCATTACAGGGGCATTTACACTGCGCATCTCATTACAGGGGCATTTACACTGCGCATCTCATTACAGGGGCATTTACACTGCGCATCTCATTACAGGGGCATTTACACAGCGCATCTCATTACAGGGGCATTTACACGGCGCATCTCATTACAGGGGCATTTACACTGCGCATCTCATTACGGGGCATTTACACTGCGCATCTCATTACAGAGGCATTAACACTGCGCATCTCATTACAGGGGCCTTTACACGGCGCATCTCATTACAGGGTCCTTTACACGGCGCATCTCATTACAGGGGCCTTTACACAGCGCATCTCATTACAGGGGCCTTTACACTGCGCATCTCATTACAGGGGCCTTTACATTGCGCATCTCATTACAAGGGTCTTTACACTGCGCATCTCATTACAGGGGCATTTACACTGCGCATCTCATTACAGGGGCATTTACACTGCGCATCTCATTACAGGGGAATTTACACTGAGCATCTCATTACAGGGGCATTTACACTGCGCATCTCATACAGGGGCATTTACACTGCGCATCTCATTACAGGGGCATTTACACTGCGCATCTCATTACAGGGGCATTTACACTGCGCATCTCATTACAGGGGCATTTACACGGCGCATCTCATTACAGGGGCATTTACACGGCGCATCTCATTACAGGGGCATTTACACTGCGCATCTCATTACAGGGTCATTTACACTGCGCATCTCATTACGGGGCATTTACACTGCGCATCTCATTACAGGGGCATTTACACTGCGCATCTCATTACAGGGGCATTTACACTGCGCATCTCATTACAGGGGCATTTACACTGCGCATCTCATTACAGGGGCATTTACACTGCGCATGTCATTACAGGGGCATTTACACTGCGCATCTCATTACAGGGGCATTTACACTGCGCATCTCATTACAGGGGCATTTACACTGGGCATCCCATTACGGGGCATTTACACTGCGCATCTCATTACAGGGGCATTTACATTGCGCATCTCATTACAGGGGCCTTTACACGGCGCATCTCATTACAGGGGCCTTTACACGGCGCATCTCATTACAGGGTCCTTTACACGGCGCATCTCATTACAGGGGCCTTTACACAGCGCATCTCATTACAGGGGCATTTACACTGCGCATCTCATTATAGGGGCCTTTACATTGCACATCTCATTACAAGGGTCTTTACACTGCGCATCTCATTACAGGGGCATTTACACTGCGCATCTCATTACAGGGGCATTTAAACTGCGCATCTCATTACAGGGGCATTTAAACTGCGCATCTCATTACAGGGGCATTTATACTGCGCATCTCATTACAGGGGCATTTACACTGCGCATCTCATTACAGGGGCATTTACACTGCGCATCTCATTACAGGGGCCTTTACACTGCGAATCTCATTACAGGGGCATTTAAACTGCGCATCTCATTACAGGGGCATTTACACTGCGCATCTCATTACAGGGGCATTTACACGGCGCATCTCATTACAGGGGCATTTACACTGCGCATCTTATTACAGGGGCATTTACACTGCGCATCTCATTACAGGGGCATTTACACTGCGCATCTCATTACAGGGGCATTTACACTGCGCATCTCATTACAGGGGCATTTACACTGCGCATCTCATTACAGGGGCTTTACATTGCGCATCTCATTACAGGGGCCTTTACACGGCGCATCTCATTAGAGGGGCCTTTACACGGCGCATCTCATTACAGGGGCCTTTACATGGCGCATCTCATTACAGGGGCCTTGACACAGCACATCTCATTACAGGGGCCTTTACACTGCGCATCTCATTACAGGGGCCTTTACACTGCGCATCTCATTACAAGGGCCTTTACACTGCGCATCTCATTACAGTGGCATTTACACTGCGCATCTCATTACAGGGGCATTTACACTGCGCTTCTCATTACAGGGGCATTTACACTGCGCATTAAAGACCCCTGTAATGAGATGCGCAATGTAAAGGCCCCTGTAATGAGATGCGCAGTGTAAAGGCCCCTGTAATGAGATGCGCTGTGTAAAGGCCCCTGTAATGAGATGCGCCGTGTAAAGGACCCTGTAATGAGATGCGCCGTGTAAAGGCCCCTGTAATGAGATGCGCAGTGTAAATGCCTCTGTAATGAGATGCGCAGTGTAAATGCCCCGTAATGAGATGCGCAGTGTAAATGCCCCTGTAATGAGATGCGCAGTGTAAATGCCCCTGTAATGAGATGCGCCGTGTAAATGCCCCTGTAATGAGATGCGCCGTGTAAATGCCCCTGTAATGAGATACGCAGTGTAAATGCCCCTGTAATGAGATGCGCAGTGTAAATGCCCCTGTAATGAGATGCGCAGTGTAAATGCCCCTGTAATGAGATGCGCAGTGTAAATGCCCCTGTAATGAGATGCGCAGTGTAAATGCCCCTGTAATGAGATGCGCAGTGTAAATGCCCCTGTAATGAGATGCGCAGTGTAAATGCCCCTGTAATGAGATGCGCAGTGTAAAGACCCTTGTAATGAGATGCGCAATGTAAAGGCCCCTGTAATGAGATGCGCAGTGTAAAGGCCCCTGTAATGAGATGCGCAATGTAAATGCCCCTGTAATGAGATGCGCAGTGTAAATGCCCCGTAATGGGATGCCCAGTGTAAATGCCCCTTAATGAGATGCACAGTGTAAATACCCTGTAATGAGATGCGCAGTGTAAATGCCCCGTAATGAGATGCACAGTGTAAATGCCCCTGTAATGACATGCGCAGTGTAAATGCCCCTGTAATGAGATGCGCAGTGTAATGCCCCTGTAATGAGATGCGCAGTGTAAATGCCCCTGTAATGAGAAGCGCAGTGTAAATGCCCCTGTAATGAGATGCGCAGTGTAAATGCCACTGTAATGAGATGCGCAGTGTAAATGCCCCTGTAATGACATGCGCAGTGTAAATGCCCCTGTAATGACATGCGCAGTGTAAATTCCCCGTAATGAGATGCGCAGTGTAAAGGACCTTGTAATGAGATGCGCAGTGTAAATGCCCCTGTAATGAGATGCGCAGTGTAAATGCCCCTGTAATGAGATGCGCAGTGTAAATGCCCCTGTAATGAGATGCGCAGTGTAAATGCCCCTGTAATGAGATGCGCAGTGTAAATGCCCCTGTAATGAGATGCGCAGTGTAAATGCCCCTGTAATGAGATGCGCAGTGTAAATGCCCCTGTAATGAGATGCTCAGTGTAAATTCCCCTGTAATGAGATGCGCAGTGTAAATGCCCCTGTAATGAGATGCGCAGTGTAAATGCCCCTGTAATGAGATGCGCAGTGTAAAGACCCTTGTAATGAGATGCGCAATGTAAAGGCCCCTGTAATGAGATGCGCAGTGTAAATGCCCCGTAATGGGATGCCCAGTGTAAATGCCCTTAATGAGATGCACAGTGTAAATGCCATGTAATGAGATGCGCAGTGTAAATGCCCCGTAATGAGATGCACAGTGTAAATTCCCCTGTAATGACATGCGCAGTGTAAATGCCCCTGTAATGACATGCGCAGTGTAAATGCCCCTGTAATGACATGCGCAGTGTAAATTCCCCGTAATGAGATGCGCAGTGTAAAGGACCTTGTAATGAGATGCGCAGTGTAAATGCCCCTGTAATGAGATGCGCAGTGTAAATGCCCCTGTAATGAGATGCGCAGTGTAAATGCCCCTGTAATGAGATGCGCAGTGTAAATGCCCCTGTAATGAGATGCTCAGTGTAAATTCCCCTGTAATGAGATGCGCAGTGTAAATGCCCCTGTAATGAGATGCGCAGTGTAAATGCCCCTGTAATGAGATGCGCATTGTAAAGACCCTTGTAATGAGATGCGCAATGTAAAGGCCCCTGTAATGAGATGCGCAGTGTAAAGGCCCCTGTAATGAGATGCGCTGTGTAAAGGCCCCTGTAATGAGATGCGCCGTGTAAAGGACCCTATAATGAGATGCGCCGTGTAAAGGCCCCTGTAATGAGATGCGCAGTGTAAATGCCTCTGTAATGAGATGCGCAGTGTAAATGCCCCGTAATGAGATGCGCAGTGTAAATGCCCCTGTAATGAGATGTGCAGTGTAAATGCCCCTGTAATGAGATGCGCCGTGTAAATGCCCCTGTAATGAGATGCGCCGTGTAAATGCCCCTGTAATGAGATGCGCAGTGTAAATGCCCCTGTAATGAGATGCGCAGTGTAAATGCCCCTGTAATGAGATGCGCAGTGTAAATGCCCCTGTAATGAGATGCGCAGTGTATATGCCCCTGTAATGAGATGCGCAGTGTAAATGCCCCTGTAATGAGATGCGCAGTGTAAATGCCCCTGTAATGAGATGCGCAGTGTAAATGCCCCTGTAATGAGATGCGCAGTGTAAAGACCCTTGTAATGAGATGCGCAATGTAAAGGCCCCTGTAATGAGATGCGCAGTGTAAAGGCCCCTGTAATGAGATGCGCAATGTAAATGCCCCTGTAATGAGATGCGCAGTGTAAATGCCCCTGTAATGACATGCGCAGTGTAAATGCCCCTGTAATGAGATGCGCAGTGTAAATGCCCCTGTAATGAGATGCGCAGTGTAAATGCCCCTGTAATGAGATGCGCAGTGTAAATGCCCCTGTAATGAGATGCGCAGTGTAAATGCCCCGTAATGAGATGCGCAGTGTAAATGACCCTGTAATGAGATGCGCAGTGTAAATGCCCCTGTAATGAGATGCGCCGTGTAAATGCCCCTGTAATGAGATGCGCCGTGTAAATGCCCCTGTAATGAGATGCGCAGTGTAAATGCCCCTGTAATGAGATGCGCAGTGTAAATGCCCCTGTAATGAGATGCGCAGTGTAAATGCCCCTGTAATGAGATGAACAGTGTAAATGCCCCTGTAATGAGATGCTCAGTGTAAATTCCCCTGTAATGAGATGCGCAGTGTAAATGCCCCTGAATTGAGATGCGCAGTGTAAATGCCCCTGTAATGAGATGCGCAGTGTAAAGACCCTTGTAATGAGATGCGCAATGTAAAGGCCCCTGTAATGAGATGCGCAGTGTAAAGGCCCCTGTAATGAGATGCGCTGTGGAAAGGCCCCTGTAATGAGATGCGCCGTGTAAAGGACCCTGTAATGAGATGCGCCATGTAAAGGCCCCTGTAATGAGATGCGCAGTGTAAATGCCTCTGTAATGAGATGCGCAGTGTAAATGCCCCGTAATGAGATGCGCCGTGTAAAGGCCCCTGTAATGAGATGCGCAGTGTAAATGCCCCTGTAATGAGATGCGCCGTGTAAATGCCCCGTAATGGGATGCCCAGTGTAAATGCCCCTTAATGAGATGCACAGTGTAAATGCCCTGTAATGAGATGCGCAGTGTAAATGCCCCGTAATGAGATGCACAGTGTAAATGCCCCTGTAATGACATGCGCAGTGTAAATGCCCCTGTAATGAGATGCGCAGTGTAAATGCCCCTGTAATGAGATGCGCAGTGTAAATGCCCCTGTAATGAGAAGCGCAGTGTAAATGCCCCTGTAATGAGATGCGCAGTGTAAATGCCACTGTAATGAGATGCGCAGTGTAAAGGCCCCTGTAATGAGATGCGCAGTGTAAATGCCCCTGTAATGAGATGCGCAGTGTAAATGCCCCTGTAATGAGATGCGCAGTGTAAATGCCCCTGTAATGAGATGCGCAGTGTAAATGCCCCAGTAATAAGATGCGCAGTGTAAATGCCCCTGTAATGAGATGCGCCGTGTAAATGCCCCTGTAATGAGATGCGCAGTGTAAATGCCCCTGTAATGAGATGCGCAGTGTAAATGGCCCTGTAATGAGATGCTCAGTGTAAATTCCCCTGTAATGAGATGCGCAGTGTAAATGCCCCTGTAATGAGATGCGCAGTGTAAATGCCCCTGTAATGAGATGCGCAGTGTAAAGACCCTTGTAATGAGATGCGCAATGTAAAGGCCCCTGTAATGAGATGCGCAGTGTAAAGGCCCCTGTAATGAGATGCGCAGTGTAAAGGCCCCTGTAATGAGATGCGCTGTGTAAAGGCCCCTGTAATGAGATGCGCCGTGTAAAGGAGCCTGTTATGAGATGCGCCGTGTAAAGGCCCCTGTAATGAGATGCGCAGTCTAAATGCCTCTGTAATGAGATGCGCAGTGTAAATGCCCCGTAATGAGATGCGCAGTGTAAATGCCCCTGTAATGAGATGCGCAGTGTAAATGCCCCTGTAATGAGATGCGCCGTGTAAATGCCCCTGTAATGAGATGCGCCGTGTAAATGCCCCTGTAATGAGATGCGCAGTGAAAATGCCCCTGTAATGAGATGCGCAGTGTAAATGCCCCTGTAATGAGATGCGCAGTGTAAATGCCCCTGTAATGAGATGCGCAGTGTAAATGCCCCTGTAATGAGATGCGCAGTGTAAATGCCCCTGTAATGAGATGCGCAGTGTAAATGCCCCTGTAATGAGATGCGCAGTGTAAATGCCCCTGTAATGAGATGCGCAGTGTAAAGACCCTTGTAATGAGATGCGCAATG
This sequence comes from Ascaphus truei, assembly GCF_040206685.1. Classification (NCBI taxonomy): domain Eukaryota; kingdom Metazoa; phylum Chordata; class Amphibia; order Anura; family Ascaphidae; genus Ascaphus; species Ascaphus truei. The sequence continues at coordinate 124,911 of NW_027456829.1, forward strand.
TAAAGGCCCCGTAATGAGATGCGCAGTGTAAAGGCCCCTGTAATGAGATGCGCAATGTAAATGCCCCTGTAATGAGATGCGCAGTGTAAATGCCCCTGTAATGACATGCGCAGTGTAAATGCCCCTGTAATGAGATGCGCAGTGTAAATGCCCCTGTAATGAGATGCGCAGTGTAAATGCCCCTGTAATGAGATGCGCAGTGTAAATGCCCCTGTAATGAGATGCGCAGTGTAAATGCCCCGTAATGAGATGCGCAGTGTAAATGACCCTGTAATGAGATGCGCAGTGTAAATGCCCCTGTAATGAGATGCGCCGTGTAAATGCCCCTGTAATGAGATGCGCCGTGTAAATGCCCCTGTAATGAGATGCGCAGTGTAAATGCCCCTGTAATGAGATGCGCAGTGTAAATGCCCCTGTAATGAGATGCGCAGTGTAAATGCCCCTGTAATGAGATGCGCAGTGTAAATGCCCCTGTAATGAGATGCTCAGTGTAAATTCCCCTGTAATGAGATGCGCAGTGTAAATGCCCCTGTAATGAGATGCGCAGTGTAAATGCCCCTGTAATGAGATGCGCAGTGTAAAGACCCTTGTAATTAGATGCGCAATGTAAAGGCCCCTGTAATGAGATGCGCAGTGTAAAGGCCCCTGTAATGAGATGCGCTGTGTAAAGGCCCCTGTAATGAGATGCGCCGTGTAAAGGACCCTGTAATGAGATGCGCCGTGTAAAGGCCCCTGTAATGAGATGCGCAGTGTAAATGCCTCTGTAATGAGATGCGCAGTGTAAATGCCCCGTAATGAGATGCGCAGTGTAAATGCCCCTGTAATGAGATGCGCAGTGTAAATGCCCCTGTAATGAGATGCGCCGTGTAAATGCCCCTGTAATGAGATGCGCCGTGTAAATGCCCCTGTAATGAGATGCGCAGTGTAAATGCCCCTGTAATGAGATGCGCAGTGTAAATGCCCCTGTAATGAGATGCGCAGTGTAAATGCCCCTGTAATGAGATGCGCAGTGTAAATGCCCCTGTAATGAGATGCGCAGTGTAAATGCCCCTGTAATGAGATGCTCAGTGTAAATTCCCCTGTAATGAGATGCGCAGTGTAAATGCCCCTGTAATGAGATGCGCAGTGTAAATGCCCCTGTAATGAGATGCGCAGTGTAAAGACCCTTGTAATTAGATGCGCAATGTAAAGGCCCCTGTAATGAGATGCGCAGTGTAAAGGCCCCTGTAATGAGATGCGCTGTGTAAAGGCCCCTGTAATGAGATGCGCCGTGTAAAGGACCCTGTAATGAGATGCGCCGTGTAAAGGCCCCTGTAATGAGATGCGCAGTGTAAATGCCTCTGTAATGAGATGCGCAGTGTAAATGCCCCGTAATGAGATGCGCAGTGTAAATGCCCCTGTAATGAGATGCGCAGTGTAAATGCCCCTGTAATGAGATGCGCCGTGTAAATGCCCCTGTAATGAGATGCGCCGTGTAAATGCCCCTGTAATGAGATGGGCAGTGTAAATGCCCCTGTAATGAGATGCGCAGTGTAAATGCCCCTGTAATGAGATGCGCAGTGTAAATGCCCCTGTAATGAGATGCGCAGTGTAAATGCCCCTGTAATGAGATGCGCAGTGTAAATGCCCCTGTAATGAGATGCGCAGTGTAAATGCCCCTGTAATGAGATGCGCAGTGTAAATGCCCCTGTAATGAGATGCGCAGTGTAAAGACCCTTGTAATGAGATGCGCAATGTAAAGGCCCCTGTAATGAGATGCGCAGTGTAAAGGCCTCTGTAATGAGATGCGCAATGTAAATGCCCCTGTAATGAGATGCGCAGTGTAAATGCCCCGTAATGGGATGCCCAGTGTAAATGCCCCTTAATGAGATGCACGGTGTAAATGCCCTGTAATGAGATGCGCAGTGTAAATGCCCCGTAATGAGATGCACAGTGTAAATGCCCCTGTAATGACATGCGCAGTGTAAATGCCCCTGTAATGAGATGCGCAGTGTAAATGCCCCTGTAATGAGATGCGCAGTGTAAATGCCCCTGTAATGAGAAGCGCAGTGTAAATGCCCCTGTAATGAGATGCGCAGTGTAAATGCCACTGTAATGAGATGCGCAGTGTAAAGGCCCTTGTAATGAGATGCGCAGTGTAAAGGCCCCTGTAATGAGATGCGCAGTGTAAAGGCCCCTGTAATGAGATGTGCTGTGTAAAGGCCCCTGTAATGAGATGCGCCATGTAAAGGCCCCTGTAATGAGATGCGCCGTGTAAAGGCCCCTCTAATGAGATGCGCCGTGTAAAGGCCCCTGTAATGAGATGCGCAATGTAAAGCCCCTGTAATGAGATGCGCAGTGTAAATGCCCCGTAATGGGATGCCCAGTGTAAATGCCCTTAATGAGATGCACAGTGTAAATGCCATGTAATGAGATGCGCAGTGTAAATGCCCCGTAATGAGATGCACAGTGTAAATTCCCCTGTAATGACATGCGCAGTGTAAATGCCCCTGTAATGACATGCGCAGTGTAAATGCCCCTGTAATGACATGCGCAGTGTAAATGCCCCTGTAATGACATGCGCAGTGTAAATTCCCCGTAATGAGATGCGCAGTGTAAAGGACCTTGTAATGAGATGCGCAGTGTTAATGCCCCGTAATGAGATGCACAGTGTAAATTCCCCTGTAAAGACATGCGCAGTGTAAATGCCCCTGTAATGACATGCGCAGTGTAAATGCCCCTGTAATGACATGCGCAGTGTAAATTCCCCGTAATGAGATGCGCAGTGTAAAGGACCCTGTAATGAGATGCGCAGTGTAAAAGCCCCGTAATGAGATGCGCAGTGTAAAGGCCCCTGTAATGAGATGCGCAGTGTAAATGCCCCTGTAATGAGATGCGCAGTGTAAATGCCCCTGTAATGAGATGCGCAGTGTAAATGCCCCTGTAATGAGATGCGCAGTGTAAATGCCCCTGTAATGAGATGCGCAGTGTAAAGGCCCCTGTAATGAGATGCGCAGTGTAAATGCCTCTGTAATGAGATGCGCAGTGTAAAGGCCCCTGTAATGAGATGCGCAGTGTAAATGCCCCTGTAATGAGATGCTCAGTGTAAATTCCCCTGTAATGAGATGCGCAGTGTAAATGCCCCTGTATTGAGATGCGCCGTGTAAAGGACCCTGTAATGAGATGCGCCGTGTAAAGGCCCCTGTAATGAGATGCGCAATGTAAATGCCCCTGTAATGAGATGCGCAGTATAAATGCCCCTGTAATGAGATGCGCAGTTTAAATGCCCCTGTAATGAGATGCGCAGTTTAAATGCCCCTGTAATGAGATGCGCAGTGTAAATGCCCCTGTAATGAGATGCGCTGTGTAAAGGCCCCTGTAATGAGATGCGCAGTGTAAATGCCCCTGTAATGAGATGCGCAGTGTAAATGCCCCTGTAATGAGATGCGCAGTGTAAATGCCCCTGTAATGAGATGCGCAGTGTAAATGCCCCGTAATGAGATGCGCAGTGTAAAGACCCTTGTAATGAGATGTGCAATGTAAAGGCCCCTGTAATGAGATGCGCAGTGTAAAGGCCCCTGTAATGAGATGCGCTGTGTAAAGGCCCCTGTAATGAGATGCGCCGTGTAAAGGACCCTGTAATGAGATGCGCCGTGTAAAGGCCCCTGTAATGAGATGCGCCGTGTAAAGGCCCCTGTAATGAGATGCGCAATGTAAATGCCCCTGTAATGAGATGCGCAGTGTAAATGCCCCGTAATGGGATGCCCAGTGTAAATGCCCCTTAATGAGATGCGCAATGTAAATGCCCCTGTAATGAGATGCGCAGTGTAAATGCCCCTGTAATGACATGCGCAGTGTAAATGCCCCTGTAATGAGATGCGCAGTGTAAATGCCCCTGTAATGAGATGCGCAGTGTAAATGCCCCTGTAATGAGATGCGCAGTGTAAATGCCCCTGTAATGAGATGCGCAGTGTAAATGCCCCGTAATGAGATGCGCAGTGTAAATGACCCTGTAAAGAGATGCGCAGTGTAAATGCCCCTGTAATGAGATGCGCCGTGTAAATGCCCCTGTAATGAGATGCGCCGTGTAAATGCCCCTGTAATGAGATGCGCAGTGTAAATGCCCCTGTAATGAGATGCGCAGTGTAAATGCCCCTGTAATGAGATGCGCAGTGTAAATGCCCCTGTAATGAGATGCGCAGTGTAAATGCCCCTGTAATGAGATGCTCAGTGTAAATTCCCCTGTAATGAGATGCGCAGTGTAAATGCCCCTGTAATGAGATGCGCAGTGTAAATGCCCCTGTAATGAGATGCGCAGTGTAAAGACCCTTGTAATGAGATGCGCAATGTAAAGGCCCCTGTAATGAGATGCGCAGTGTAAAGGCCCCTGTAATGAGATGCGCTGTGTAAAGGCCCCTGTAATGAGATGCGCCGTGTAAAGGACCCTGTAATGAGATGCGCCGTGTAAAGGCCCCTGTAATGAGATGCGCAGTGTAAATGCCTCTGTAATGAGATGCGCAGTGTAAATGCCCCGTAATGAGATGCGCAGTGTAAATGCCCCTGTAATGAGATGCGCAGTGTAAATGCCCCTGTAATGAGATGCGCCGTGTAAATGCCCCTGTAATGAGATGCGCCGTGTAAATGCCCCTGTAATGAGATGCGCCGTGTAAATGCCCCTGTAATGAGATGCGCAGTGTAAATGCCCCTGTAATGAGATGCGCAGTGTAAATGCCCCTGTAATGAGATGCGCAGTGTAAATGCCCCTGTAATGAGATGCGCAGTGTAAATGCCCCTGTAATGAGATGCGCAGTGTAAATGCCCCTGTAATGAGATGCGCAGTGTAAATGCCCCTGTAATGAGATGCGCAGTGTAAAGACCCTTGTAATGAGATGCGCAATGTAAAGGCCCCTGTAATGAGATGCGCAGTGTAAAGGCCCCTGTAATGAGATGCGCAATGTAAATGCCCCTGTAATGAGATGCGCAGTGTAAATGCCCCTGTAATGACATGCGCAGTGTAAATGCCCCTGTAATGAGATGCGCAGTGTAAATGCCCCTGTAATGAGATGCGCAGTGTAAATGCCCCTGTAATGAGATGCGCAGTGTAAATGCCCCGTAATGAGATGCGCAGTGTAAATGACCCTGTAATGAGATGCGCAGTGTAAATGCCCCTGTAATGAGATGCGCCGTGTAAATGCCCCTGTAATGAGATGCGCCGTGTAAATGCCCCTGTAATGAGATGCGCAGTGTAAATGCCCCTGTAATGAGATGCGCAGTGTAAATGCCCCTGTAATGAGATGCGCAGTGTAAATGCCCCTGTAATGAGATGCGCAGTGTAAATGCCCCTGTAATGAGATGCTCAGTGTAAATTCCCCTGTAATGAGATGCGCAGTGTAAATGCCCCTGTAATGAGATGCGCAGTGTAAATGCCCCTGTAATGAGATGCGCAGTGTAAAGACCCTTGTAATGAGATGCGCAATGTAAAGGCCCCTGTAATGAGATGCGCAGTGTAAAGGCCCCTGTAATGAGATGCGCTGTGTAAAGGCCCCTGTAATGAGATGCGCCGTGTAAAGGACCCTGTAATGAGATGCGCCGTGTAAAGGCCCCTGTAATGAGATGCGCAGTGTAAATGCCTCTGTAATGAGATGCGCAGTGTAAATGCCCCGTAATAAGATGCGCAGTGTAAATGCCCCTGTAATGAGATGCGCAGTGTAAATGCCCCTGTAATGAGATGCGCCGTGTAAATGCCCCTGTAATGAGATGCGCCGTGTAAATGCCCCTGTAATGAGATGCGCAGTGTAAATGCCCCTGTAATGAGATGCGCAGTGTAAATGCCCCTGTAATGAGATGCGCAGTGTAAATGCCCCTGTAATGAGATGCGCAGTGTAAATGCCCCTGTAATGAGATGCGCAGTGTAAATGCCCCTGTAATGAGATGCGCAGTGTAAAGACCCTTGAAATGAGATGCGCAATGTAAAGGCCCCTGTAATGAGATGCGCAGTGTAAAGGCCCCTGTAATGAGATGCGCTGTGTAAAGGCCCCTGTAATGAGATGCGCCGTGTAAAGGCCCCTGTAATGAGATGCGCAATGTAAATGCCCCTGTAATGAGATGCGCAGTGTAAATGCCCCGTAATGGGATGCCCAGTGTAAATGCCCCTTAATGAGATGCACAGTGTAAATGCCCTGTAATGAGATGCGCAGTGTAAATGCCCCGTAATGAGATGCACAGTGTAAATGCCCCTGTAATGACATGCGCAGTGTAAATGCCCCTGTAATGAGATGCGCAGTGTAAATGCCCCTGTAATGAGATGCGCAGTGTAAATGCCCCTGTAATGAGAAGCGCAGTGTAAATGCCCCTGTAATGAAATGCGCAGTGTAAATGCCACTGTAATGAGATGCGCAGTGTAAAGGCCCTTGTAATGAGATGCGCAGTGTAAAGGCCCCTGTAATGAGATGCGCAGTGTAAAGGCCCCTGTAATGAGATGTGCTGTGTAAAGGCCCCTGTAATGAGATGCGCCATGTAAAGGCCCCTGTAATGAGATGCGCCGTGTAAAGGCCCCTCTAATGAGATGCGCCGTGTAAAGGCCCCTGTAATGAGATGCGCAATGTAAAGCCCCTGTAATGAGATGCGCAGTGTAAATGCCCCTGTAATGAGATGCGCAGTGTAAATGCCCCTGTAATGAGATGCGCAGTGTAAATGCCCCTGTAATGAGATGCGCAGTGTAAATGCCCCTGTAATAAGATGCACAGTGTAAATTCCCCTGTTATGACATGCGCAGTGTAAATGCCCCTGTAATGACATGCGCAGTGTAAATGCCCCTGTAATGACATGCGCAGTGTAAATGCCCTGTAATGAGATGCGCAGTGTAAATGCCCCTGTAATGAGATGCGCAGTGTAAATGCCCCTGTAATGAGATGCGCCGTGTAAAGGCCCCTGTAATGAGATGCGCCGTGTAAAGGCCCCTCAAATGAGATGCGCCGTGTAAAGGCCCCTGTAATGAGATGCGCAATGTAAATGCCCCTGTAATGAGATGCGCAGTGTAAATGCCCCGTAATGGGATGCCCAGTGTAAATGCCCCTTAATGAGATGCACAGTGTAAATGCCCTTTAATGAGATGCGCAGTGTAAATGCCCCGTAATGAGATGCACAGTGTAAATTCCCCTGTAATGACATGCGCAGTGTAAATGCCCCTGTAATGAGATGTGCAGTGTAAATGCCCCTGTAATGAGATGCGCAGTGTAAATGCCCCTGTAATGAGATGCGCAGTGTAAATGCCCCTGTAATGAGATGCGCAGTGTAAATGCCCCGTAATGAGATGCGCAGTGTAAATGCCCCTGTAATGAGATGCGCAGTGTAAATGCCCCTGTAATGAGATGCGCAGTGTAAATGCCCCTGTAATGAGATGCCCAGTGTAAATGCCCCTGTAATGAGATGCACAGTGTAAATGCACCGTAATGAGATGCGCAGTGTAAAGGACCCTGTAATGAGATGCGCAGTGTAAATGCCCCTGTAATGAGATGCGCAGTGTAAATGCCCCTGTAATGAGATGCGCAGTGTAAATGCCCCTGTTATGAGATGCGCAGTTTAAATGCCCCTGTAATGAGATGCGCCGTGTAAAGGCCCCTGTAATGAGATGCGCAATCTAAATGCCCCTGTAATGAGATGCGCAGTGTAAATGCCCCGTAATGGGATGCCCAGTGTAAATGCCCCTTAATGAGATGCACATTGTAAATGCCCTGTAATGAGATGCGCAGTGTAAATGCCCCGTAATGAGATGCACAGTGTAAATTCCCCTGTAATGACATGCGCAGTGTAAATGCCCCTGTAATGAGATGTGCAGTGTAAATGCCCCTGTAATGAGATGCGCAGTGTAAATGCCCCTCTAATGAGATGCGCAGTGTAAATGCCCCTGTAATGAGATGCGCAGTGTAAATGCCCCGTAATGAGATGCGCAGTGTAAATGCCCCTGTAATGAGATGCGCAGTGTAAATGCCCCTGTAATGAGATGCGCAGTGTAAATGCCCCTGTAATGAGATGCCCAGTGTAAATGCCCCTGTAATGAGATGCACAGTGTAAATGCCCCGTAATGAGATGCGCAGTGTAAAGGACCCTGTAATGAGATGCGCAGTGTAAATGCCCCTGTAATGAGATGTGCAGTGTAAATGCCCCTGTAATGAGATGCGCAGTGTAAATGCCCCTGTAATGAGATGCGCAGTGTAAATGCCCCTGTAATGAGATGCGCAGTGTAAATGCCCCTGTTATGAGATGCGCAGTTTAAATGCCCCTGTAATGAGATGCGCAGTGTAAATGCCACTTTAATGAGATGCGCAGTGTAAAGACCCTTGTAATGAGATGCGCAATGTAAAGGCCCCTGTAATGAGATGCGCAGTGTAAAGGCCCCTGTAATGAGATGCGCTGTGTAAAGGCCCCTGTAATGAGATGCGCCGTGTAAAGGCCCCTGTAATGAGATGCGCCGTGTAAAGGCCCCTGTAATGAGATGCGCCGTGTAAAGGCCCCTGTAATGAGATGCGCAATGTAAATGCCCCTGTAATGAGATGCGCAGTGTAAATGCCCCGTAATGAGATACCCAGTGTAAATGCCCCTTAATGAGATGCGCCATGTAAAGGCCCCTGTAATGAGATGCGCCGTGTAAAGGCACCTGTAATGAGATGCGCAGTGTAAATGCCCCGTAATGGGATGCTCAGTGTAAATGTCCCTTAATGAGATGCACAGTGTAAATGCCCTGTAATGAGATGCGCAGTGTAAATGCCCTGTAATGAGATGCGCAGTGTAAATGCCCCGTAATAAGATGCACAGTGTAAATTCCCCTGTTATGACATGCGCAGTGTAAATGCCCCTGTAATGACATGCGCAGTGTAAATGCCCCTGTAATGACATGCGCAGTGTAAATGCCCCTGTAATGAGATGCGCAGTGTAAATGCCCTTGTAATGAGATGCGCAGTGTAAATGCCCCTGTAATGAGATGCGCAGTGTAAATGCCCCTGTAATGAGATGCGCAGTGTAAATGCCCCGTAATGAGATGCGCAGTGTAAATGCCCCTGTAAGGAGATGCGCAGTGTAAATGCCCCTGTAATGAGATGCGCAGTGTAAATGCCCCTGTAATGAGATGCGCAGTGTAAATGCCCCTGTAAGGAGATGCGCAGTGTAAATGCCCCTGTAATGAGATGCGCAGTGTAAATGCCCCTGTAATGAGATGCGCAGTGTAAAGGCCCCTGTAATGAGATGCCCAGTGTAAATGCCCCTGTAATGAGATGCGCAGTTTAAATGCCCCTGTAATGAGATGCGCAGTGTAAAGGCCCCTGTAATGAGATGCGCAGTGTAAAGGCCCCTGTAATGAGTTGCGCAGTGTAAAGGCCCCTGTAATGAGATGCGCAGTGTAAAGGCCCCTGTAATGAGATGCGCAGTGTAAAGGCCCCTGTAATGAGATGCGCAGTGTAAAGGCCCCTGTAATGAGATGCGCAGTGTAAAGGCCCCTGTAATGAGATGCGCATTACTAAAGGTCTAAGGAGCTCTGAAAATGAACGTGCGCGTCTTTCACTCTTCCCGAGGGACTTAGAAGAATTTTGTGATATTTTTTATTAAAATGGTGTACTGTATAAGGGTATATATATAAATATATTTTATGCACTGTATATGAGCTGGCGATTTCTAAGTCTGTGGTTCCGAGAGGGGGTAACCAGGCTCACTAATAAAGGTCAAGCCACTTGGCTGCCAGAATGCCCTGCTTCAGCACAGACCAGAAATGCATTGTGATAAGCGTATCCCCGGTATAGTCAGGGGTTAATGGGAGTCGTCCCCGTCCCCCCAGTATACGGCCAGAACCATGGACCCGGTACTTGTGGTTCGGACTGTCTCCAACCAGCCATAATGTTGTGAGAGTGAAATTATGTCTAAGTCCAGCTTTGGTACATTAGAAGCAACTCTGAAACTTAACCTAAGCGTTTTTCGAAGCTACCTTTTGGCTAACTTCTTATAGGAAGATCTAGGAGCTCTGAAAATGAACGTGCGCGTCTTTCACTCTTCCCGAGGGACTTAGAAGAATTTTGTGATATTTTTTATTAAAATGGTGTATAAGGGTATATATATAAATATATTTTATGCACTGTATATGAGCTGGCGATTTCTAAGTCTTTGGTTCCGAGAGGGGGTAACCAGGCTCACTAATAAAGGTCAAGCCACTTGGCTGCCAGCACAGACCAGAAAGGCATTGTGATAAGCGTATCCCCGGTATAGTCAGGGGTTAATGGGAGTCCCCCCCCCAGTATACGCCCAGAACCATGGACCCGATACTTGTGGTTCGGACTGTCTCCAACCAGCCATAATGTTGTGAGAGTGAAATTATGTCTAAGTCCAGCTTTGGAACATTAGAAGCAACTCTCAAACTTAACCTAAGCGTTTTTCGAAGCTACTTTTTGGCTAACTTCTTATAGGAACGTCTAGAAGCTCTGAAAATGAACGTGTGCATCTTTCACTCTTCCCGAGGGACTTAGAAGAATTTTGTGATATTTTTTATTAAAATGGTGTATAAGGGTATATATTTAAATATATTTTATGCACTGTATATGAGCTGGCGATTTCTAAGTCTGTGGTTCCGAGAGGGGGTAACCAGGCTCACTAATAACCCCTGCCGCACCCCATAAAGGTCAAGCCACTTGGCTGACAGAATGCCCTGCTTCAGCACAGACCAGAAAGGCATTGTGATAAGCGTATCCCCGGTAAAGTCAAGGGTTAATGGGAGTCGTCCCCGTCCCCCCAGTATACGCCCAGAACCATGGACCCGGTACTTGTGGTTTGGACTGTCTCCAACCAGCCATAATGTTGTGAGAGTGAAATTATGTCTAAGTCCAGCTTTGGTACATTAGAAGCAACTCTGAAACTTAACCTACTGTAAGCGTTTTTCGCAGCTACTTTTTGGCTAACTTCTTATAGGAAGGTCTAGGAGCTCTGAAAATGAACGTGCGCGTCTTTCACTCTTCCCGAGGGACTTAGAAGAATTTTGTGATATTTTTTATTAAAATGGTGTACTGTATAAGGGTATATATATAAATATATTTTATGCACTGTATATGAGCTGGCGATTTCTAAGTCTGTGGTTCCGAGAGGGGGTAACCAGGCTCACTAATAAAGGTCAAGCCACTTGGCTGCCAGCACAGACCAGAAAGGCATTGTGATAAGCGTATCCCCGGTATAGTCAGGGGTTAATGGGAGTCCCCCCCCCAGTATACGCCCAGAACCATGGACCCGGTTCTTGTGGTTCGGACTGTCTCCAACCAGCCATAATGTTGTGAGAGTGAAATTATGTCTAAGTCCAGCTTTGGAACATTAGAAGCAACTCTCAAACTTAACCTAAGCGTTTTTCGAAGCTACTTTTTGGCTAACTTCTAATAGGAACGTCTAGAAGCTCTGAAAATGAACGTGTGCATCTTTCACTCTTCCCGAGGGACTTAGAAGAATTTTGTGATATTTTTTATTAAAATGGTGTATAAGGGTATATATTTAAATATATTTTATGCACTGTATATGAGCTGGCGATTTCTAAGTCTGTGGTTCCGAGAGGGGGTAACCAGGCTCACTAATAACCCCTGCCGCACCCCATAAAGGTCAAGCCACTTGGCTGCCAGAATGCCCTGCTTCAGCACAGACCAGAAAGGCATTGTGATAAGCGTATCCCCGGTAAAGTCAAGGGTTAATGGGAGTCGTCCCCGTCCCCCCAGTATACGCCCAGAACCATGGACCCGGTACTTGTGGTTTGGACTGTCTCCAACCAGCCATAATGTTGTGAGAGTGAAATTACTGTATGTCTAAGTCCAGCTTTGGTACATTAGAAGCAACTCTGAAACTTAACCTACTGTAAGCGTTTTTCGCAGCTACTTTTTGGCTAACTTCTTATAGGAAGGTCTAGGAGCTCTGAAAATGAACGTGCGCGTCTTTCACTCTTCCCGAGGGACTTAGAAGAATTTTGTGATATTTTTTATTAAAATGGTGTATAAGGGTATATATATAAATATATTTTATGCACTGTATATGAGCTGGCGATTGCTAAGTCTGTGGTTCCGAGAGGGGGTAACCAGGCTCACTAATAAAGGTCAAGCCACTTGGCTGCCAGCACAGACCAGAAAGGCATTGTGATAAGCGTATCCCCGGTATAGTCAGGGGTTAATGGGAGTCCCCCCCCAGTATACGCCCAGAACCATGGACCCGGTACTTGTGGTTCGGACTGTCTCCAACCAGCCATAATGTTGTGAGAGTGAAATTATGTCTAAGTCCAGCTTTGGTACATTAGAAGCAACTCTGAAACTTAACCTAAGCGTTTTTCGAAGCTACTTTTTGGCTAACTTCTTATAGGAAGGTCTAGGAGCTCTGAAAATGAACGTGCGCGTCTTTCACTCTTCCCGAGGGACTTAGAAGAATTTTGTGATATTTTTTATTAAAATGGTGTATAAGGGTATATATTTAAATATATTTTATGCACTGTATATGAGCTGGCGATTTCTAAGTCTGTGGTTCCGAGAGGGGGTAACCAGGCTCACTAATAACCCCTGCCGCACCCCATAAAGGTCAAGCCACTTGGCTGCCAGAATGCCCTGCTTCAGCACAGACCAGAAAGGCATTGTGATAAGCGTATCCCCGGTAAAGTCAAGGGTTAATGGGAGTCGTCCCCGTCCCCCCAGTATACGGCCAGAACCATGGACCCGGTACTTGTGGTTCGGACTGTCTCCAACCAGCCATAATGTTGTGAGAGTGAAATTATGTCTAAGTCCAGCTTTGGTACATTAGAAGCAACTCTGAAACTTAACCTACTGTAAGCGTTTTTCGCAGCTACTTTTTGGCTAACTTCTTATAGGAAGGTCTAGGAGCTCTGAAAATCAACGTGCGCGTCTTTCACTCTTCCCGAGGGACTTAGAAGAATTTTGTGATATTTTTTATAAAAATGGTGTATAAGGGTATATATATAAATATATTTTATGCACTGTATATGAGCAGGCGATTTCTAAGTCTGTGGTTCCGAGAGGGGGTAACCAGGCTCACTAATAAAGGTCAAGCCACTTGGCTGCCAGAATGCCCTGCTTCAGCACAGACCAGAAAGGCATTGTGATAAGCGTATCCCCGGTATAGTCAGGGGTTAATGGGAGTCGTCCCCGTCCCCCCAGTATACGGCCAGAACCATGGACCCGGTACTTGTGGTTCGGACTGTCTCCAACCAGCCATAATGTTGTGAGAGTGAAATTATGTCTAAGTCCAGCTTTGGAACATTAGAAGCAACTCTCAAACTTAACCTAAGCGTTTTTCGAAGCTACTTTTTGGCAAACTTCTTATAGGAACGTCTAGAAGCTCTGAAAATGAACGTGTGCATCTTTCACTCTTCCCGAGGGACTTAGAAGAATTTTGTGATATTTTTTATTAAAATGGTGTATAAGGGTATATATTTAAATATATTTTATGCACTGTATATGAGCTGGCGATTTCTAAGTCTGTGGTTCCGAGAGGGGGTCACCAGGCTCACTAATAACCCCTGCCGCACCCCATAAAGGTCAAGCCACTTGGCTGCCAGAATGCCCTGCTTCAGCACAGACCAGAAAGGCATTGTGATAAGCGTATCCCCGGTAAAGTCAAGGGTTAATGGGAGTCGTCCCCGTCCCCCCAGTATACGCCCAGAACCATGGACCCGGTACTTGTGGTTCGGACTGTCTCCAACCAGCCATAATATTGTGAGAGTGAAATTATGTCTAAGTCCAGTTTTGGTACATTAGAAGCAACTCTGAAACTTAACCTAAGCGTTTTTCGAAGCAACTTTTTGGCTAACTTCTTATAGGAAGGTCTAGGAGCTCTGAAAATGAACGTGCGCGTCTTTCTCTCTTCCCGAGGGATTTAGAAGAATTTTGTGATATTTTTTATTAAAATGGTGTATAAGGGTATATATATAAATATATTTTATGCACTGTATATGAGCTGGCGATTTCTAAGTCTGTGGTTCCGAGAGGGGGTAACCAGGCTCACTAATAAAGGTCAAGACACTTGGCTGCCAGAATGCCCTGCTTCAGCACAGACCAGAAAGGCTTTGTGATAAGCGTATCCCGGTATATTCAGGGGTTAATGGGAGTCGTCCCCGTCCCCCCAGTATACGCCCAGAACCATGGACCCGGTACTTGTGGTTCGGACTGTCTCCAACCAGCCATAATGTTGTGAGAGTGAAATTATGTCTAAGTCCAGCTTTGGTACATTAGAAGCAACTCTGAAACTTAACCTAAGCGTTTTTCGAAGCTACCTTTTGGCTAACTTCTTATAGGAAGATCTAGGAGCTCTGAAAATGAACGTGCGCGTCTTTCACTCTTCCCGAGGGACTTAGAAGAATTTTGTGATATTTTTTATTAAAATGGTGTATAAGGGTATATATATAAATATATTTTATGCACTGTATATGAGCTGGCGATTTCTAAGTCTTTGGTTCCGAGAGGGGGTAACCAGGCTCACTAATAAAGGTCAAGCCACTTGGCTGCCAGCACAGACCAGAAAGGCATTGTGATAAGCGTATCCCCGGTATAGTCAGGGGTTAATGGGAGTCCCCCCCCCAGTATACGCCCAGAACCATGGACCCGATACTTGTGGTTCGGACTGTCTCCAACCAGCCATAATGTTGTGAGAGTGAAATTATGTCTAAGTCCAGCTTTGGAACATTAGAAGCAACTCTCAAACTTAACCTAAGCGTTTTTCGAAGCTACTTTTTGGCTAACTTCTTATAGGAACGTCTAGAAGCTCTGAAAATGAACGTGTGCATCTTTCACTCTTCCCGAGGGACTTAGAAGAATTTTGTGATATTTTTTATTAAAATGGTGTATAAGGGTATATATTTAAATATATTTTATGCACTGTATATGAGCTGGCGATTTCTAAGTCTGTGGTTCCGAGAGGGGGTAACCAGGCTCACTAATAACCCCTGCCGCACCCCATAAAGGTCAAGCCACTTGGCTGACAGAATGCCCTGCTTCAGCACAGACCAGAAAGGCATTGTGATAAGCGTATCCCCGGTAAAGTCAAGGGTTAATGGGAGTCGTCCCCGTCCCCCCAGTATACGCCCAGAACCATGGACCCGGTACTTGTGGTTTGGACTGTCTCCAACCAGCCATAATGTTGTGAGAGTGAAATTATGTCTAAGTCCAGCTTTGGTACATTAGAAGCAACTCTGAAACTTAACCTAAGCGTTTTTCGAAGCTACCTTTTGGCTAACTTCTTATAGGAAGATCTAGGAGCTCTGAAAATGAACGTGCGCGTCTTTCACTCTTCCCGAGGGACTTAGAAGAATTTTGTGATATTTTTTATTAAAATGGTGTATAAGGGTATATATATAAATATATTTTATGCACTGTATATGAGCTGGCGATTTCTAAGTCTTTGGTTCCGAGAGGGGGTAACCAGGCTCACTAATAAAGGTCAAGCCACTTGGCTGCCAGCACAGACCAGAAAGGCATTGTGATAAGCGTATCCCCGGTATAGTCAGGGGTTAATGGGAGTCCCCCCCCCAGTATACGCCCAGAACCATGGACCCGATACTTGTGGTTCGGACTGTCTCCAACCAGCCATAATGTTGTGAGAGTGAAATTATGTCTAAGTCCAGCTTTGGAACATTAGAAGCAACTCTCAAACTTAACCTAAGCGTTTTTCGAAGCTACTTTTTGGCTAACTTCTTATAGGAACGTCTAGAAGCTCTGAAAATGAACGTGTGCATCTTTCACTCTTCCCGAGGGACTTAGAAGAATTTTGTGATATTTTTTATTAAAATGGTGTATAAGGGTATATATTTAAATATATTTTATGCACTGTATATGAGCTGGCGATTTCTAAGTCTGTGGTTCCGAGAGGGGGTAACCAGGCTCACTAATAACCCCTGCCGCACCCCATAAAGGTCAAGCCACTTGGCTGACAGAATGCCCTGCTTCAGCACAGACCAGAAAGGCATTGTGATAAGCGTATCCCCGGTAAAGTCAAGGGTTAATGGGAGTCGTCCCCGTCCCCCCAGTATACGCCCAGAACCATGGACCCGGTACTTGTGGTTTGGACTGTCTCCAACCAGCCATAATGTTGTGAGAGTGAAATTATGTCTAAGTCCAGCTTTGGTACATTAGAAGCAACTCTGAAACTTAACCTACTGTAAGCGTTTTTCGCAGCTACTTTTTGGCTAACTTCTTATAGGAAGGTCTAGGAGCTCTGAAAATGAACGTGCGCGTCTTTCACTCTTCCCGAGGGACTTAGAAGAATTTTGTGATATTTTTTATTAAAATGGTGTACTGTATAAGGGTATATATATAAATATATTTTATGCACTGTATATGAGCTGGCGATTTCTAAGTCTGTGGTTCCGAGAGGGGGTAACCAGGCTCACTAATAAAGGTCAAGCCACTTGGCTGCCAGCACAGACCAGAAAGGCATTGTGATAAGCGTATCCCCGGTATAGTCAGGGGTTAATGGGAGTCCCCCCCCCAGTATACGCCCAGAACCATGGACCCGGTTCTTGTGGTTCGGACTGTCTCCAACCAGCCATAATGTTGTGAGAGTGAAATTATGTCTAAGTCCAGCTTTGGAACATTAGAAGCAACTCTCAAACTTAACCTAAGCGTTTTTCGAAGCTACTTTTTGGCTAACTTCTAATAGGAACGTCTAGAAGCTCTGAAAATGAACGTGTGCATCTTTCACTCTTCCCGAGGGACTTAGAAGAATTTTGTGATATTTTTTATTAAAATGGTGTATAAGGGTATATATTTAAATATATTTTATGCACTGTATATGAGCTGGCGATTTCTAAGTCTGTGGTTCCGAGAGGGGGTAACCAGGCTCACTAATAACCCCTGCCGCACCCCATAAAGGTCAAGCCACTTGGCTGCCAGAATGCCCTGCTTCAGCACAGACCAGAAAGGCATTGTGATAAGCGTATCCCCGGTAAAGTCAAGGGTTAATGGGAGTCGTCCCCGTCCCCCCAGTATACGGCCAGAACCATGGACCCGGTACTTGTGGTTCGGACTGTCTCCAACCAGCCATAATGTTGTGAGAGTGAAATTATGTCTAAGTCCAGCTTTGGTACATTAGAAGCAACTCTGAAACTTAACCTACTGTAAGCGTTTTTCGCAGCTACTTTTTGGCTAACTTCTTATAGGAAGGTCTAGGAGCTCTGAAAATGAACGTGCGCGTCTTTCACTCTTCCCGAGGGACTTAGAAGAATTTTGTGATATTTTTTATTAAAATGGTGTATAAGGGTATATATATAAATATATTTTATGCACTGTATATGAGCTGGCGATTGCTAAGTCTGTGGTTCCGAGAGGGGGTAACCAGGCTCACTAATAAAGGTCAAGCCACTTGGCTGCCAGCACAGACCAGAAAGGCATTGTGATAAGCGTATCCCCGGTATAGTCAGGGGTTAATGGGAGTCCCCCCCCAGTATACGCCCAGAACCATGGACCCGGTACTTGTGGTTCGGACTGTCTCCAACCAGCCATAATGTTGTGAGAGTGAAATTATGTCTAAGTCCAGCTTTGGTACATTAGAAGCAACTCTGAAACTTAACCTAAGCGTTTTTCGAAGCTACTTTTTGGCTAACTTCTTATAGGAAGGTCTAGGAGCTCTGAAAATGAACGTGCGCGTCTTTCACTCTTCCCGAGGGACTTAGAAGAATTTTGTGATATTTTTTATTAAAATGGTGTATAAGGGTATATATTTAAATATATTTTATGCACTGTATATGAGCTGGCGATTTCTAAGTCTGTGGTTCCGAGAGGGGGTAACCAGGCTCACTAATAACCCCTGCCGCACCCCATAAAGGTCAAGCCACTTGGCTGCCAGAATGCCCTGCTTCAGCACAGACCAGAAAGGCATTGTGATAAGCGTATCCCCGGTAAAGTCAAGGGTTAATGGGAGTCGTCCCCGTCCCCCCAGTATACGGCCAGAACCATGGACCCGGTACTTGTGGTTCGGACTGTCTCCAACCAGCCATAATGTTGTGAGAGTGAAATTATGTCTAAGTCCAGCTTTGGTACATTAGAAGCAACTCTGAAACTTAACCTACTGTAAGCGTTTTTCGCAGCTACTTTTTGGCTAACTTCTTATAGGAAGGTCTAGGAGCTCTGAAAATGAACGTGCGCGTCTTTCACTCTTCCCGAGGGACTTAGAAGAATTTTGTGATATTTTTTATAAAAATGGTGTATAAGGGTATATATATAAATATATTTTATGCACTGTATATGAGCAGGCGATTTCTAAGTCTGTGGTTCCGAGAGGGGGTAACCAGGCTCACTAATAAAGGTCAAGCCACTTGGCTGCCAGAATGCCCTGCTTCAGCACAGACCAGAAAGGCATTGTGATAAGCGTATCCCCGGTATAGTCAGGGGTTAATGGGAGTCGTCCCCGTCCCCCCAGTATACGGCCAGAACCATGGACCCGGTACTTGTGGTTCGGACTGTCTCCAACCAGCCATAATGTTGTGAGAGTGAAATTATGTCTAAGTCCAGCTTTGGAACATTAGAAGCAACTCTCAAACTTAACCTAAGCGTTTTTCGAAGCTACTTTTTGGCAAACTTCTTATAGGAACGTCTAGAAGCTCTGAAAATGAACGTGTGCATCTTTCACTCTTCCCGAGGGACTTAGAAGAATTTTGTGATATTTTTTATTAAAATGGTGTATAAGGGTATATATTTAAATATATTTTATGCACTGTATATGAGCTGGCGATTTCTAAGTCTGTGGTTCCGAGAGGGGGTCACCAGGCTCACTAATAACCCCTGCCGCACCCCATAAAGGTCAAGCCACTTGGCTGCCAGAATGCCCTGCTTCAGCACAGACCAGAAAGGCATTGTGATAAGCGTATCCCCGGTAAAGTCAAGGGTTAATGGGAGTCGTCCCCGTCCCCCCAGTATACGCCCAGAACCATGGACCCGGTACTTGTGGTTCGGACTGTCTCCAACCAGCCATAATATTGTGAGAGTGAAATTATGTCTAAGTCCAGTTTTGGTACATTAGAAGCAACTCTGAAACTTAACCTAAGCGTTTTTCGAAGCAACTTTTTGGCTAACTTCTTATAGGAAGGTCTAGGAGCTCTGAAAATGAACGTGCGCGTCTTTCTCTCTTCCCGAGGGATTTAGAAGAATTTTGTGATATTTTTTATTAAAATGGTGTATAAGGGTATATATATAAATATATTTTATGCACTGTATATGAGCTGGCGATTTCTAAGTCTGTGGTTCCGAGAGGGGGTAACCAGGCTCACTAATAAAGGTCAAGACACTTGGCTGCCAGAATGCCCTGCTTCAGCACAGACCAGAAAGGCTTTGTGATAAGCGTATCCCGGTATATTCAGGGGTTAATGGGAGTCGTCCCCGTCCCCCCAGTATACGCCCAGAACCATGGACCCGGTACTTGTGGTTCGGACTGTCTCCAACCAGCCATAATGTTGTGAGAGTGAAATTATGTCTAAGTCCAGCTTTGGTACATTAGAAGCAACTCTGAAACTTAACCTAAGCGTTTTTCGAAGCTACCATTTGGCTAACTTCTTATAGGAAGATCTAGGAGCTCTGAAAATGAACGTGCGCGTCTTTCACTCTTCCCGAGGGACTTAGAAGAATTTTGTGATATTTTTTATTAAAATGGTGTATAAGGGTATATATATAAATATATTTTATGCACTGTATATGAGCTGGCGATTTCTAAGTCTGTGGTTCCGAGAGGGGGTAACCAGGCTCACTAATAAAGGTCAAGCCACTTGGCTGCCAGCACAGACCAGAAAGGCATTGTGATAAGCGTATCCCCGGTATAGTCAGGGGTTAATGGGAGTCCCCCCCCAGTATACGCCCAGAACCATGGACCCGGTACTTGTGGTTCGGACTGTCTCCAACCAGCCATAATGTTGTGAGAGTGAAATTATGTCTAAGTCCAGCTTTGGAACATTAGAAGCAACTCTCAAACTTAACCTAAGCGTTTTTCGAAGCTACTTTTTGGCAAACTTCTTATAGGAACGTCTAGAAGCTCTGAAAATGAACGTGTGCATCTTTCACTCTTCCCGAGGGACTTAGAAGAATTTTGTGATATTTTTTATTAAAATGGTGTATAAGGGTATATATTTAAATATATTTTATGCACTGTATATGAGCTGGCGATTTCTAAGTCTGTGGTTCCGAGAGGGGGTCACCAGGCTCACTAATAACCCCTGCCGCACCCCATAAAGGTCAAGCCACTTGGCTGCCAGAATGCCCTGCTTCAGCACAGACCAGAAAGGCATTGTGATAAGCGTATCCCCGGTAAAGTCAAGGGTTAATGGGAGTCGTCCCCGTCCCCCCAGTATACGCCCAGAACCATGGACCCGGTACTTGTGGTTCGGACTGTCTCCAACCAGCCATAATATTGTGAGAGTGAAATTATGTCTAAGTCCAGTTTTGGTACATTAGAAGCAACTCTGAAACTTAACCTAAGCGTTTTTCGAAGCAACTTTTTGGCTAACTTCTTATAGGAAGGTCTAGGAGCTCTGAAAATGAACGTGCGCGTCTTTCTCTCTTCCCGAGGGACTTAGAAGAATTTTGTGATATTTTTTATTAAAATGGTGTATAAGGGTATATATATAAATATATTTTATGCACTGTATATGAGCTGGCGATTTCTAAGTCTGTGGTTCCGAGAGGGGGTAACCAGGCTCACTAATAAAGGTCAAGCCACTTGGCTGCCAGAATGCCCTGCTTCAGCACAGACCAGAAAGGCTTTGTGATAAGCGTATCCCGGTATAGTCAGGGGTTAATGGGAGTCGTCCCCGTCCCCCCAGTATACGCCCAGAACCATGGACCCGGTACTTGTGGTTCGGACTGTCTCCAACCAGCCATAATGTTGTGAGAGTGAAATTATGTCTAAGTCCAGCTTTGGTACATTAAAAGCAACTCTGAAACTTAACCTACTGTAAGCGTTTTTCGCAGCTACTTTTTGGCTAACTTCTTATAGGAAGGTCTAGGAGCTCTGAAAATGAACGTGCGCGTCTTTCACTCTTCCCGATTTTTTATTAAAATGGTGTATAAGGGTATATATATATAATTATATTTTATGCACTGTATATGAGCTGGCGATTTCAAAGTCTGTGGTTCCGAGAGGGGGTAACCAGGCTCACTAATAAAGGTCAAGCCACTTGGCCGCCAGAATGCCCTGCTTCAGCACAGACCAGAAAGGCATCCTAGAATAGCTGGACACCCCTCTCTAGACACAACTATTTTGTTACTAGCTGTCCTAGCAACAATGATACTATGCTTTTGAAAGTATTGTCTCTATTGTGTGTCTAACAAGAGTTACTTCCTGTCTTGTTTGCAGTAAGTGCTCTTTGTTAGATGGACGGCAGACCCAGTTTCCTTTTTCTTGGGTCAACATGTTTCAATCATTTCTAATTTATCTTTCATTACATCTGTCAGTGCTATAATGTGCTTTGCTTTACACACTATTCTACCGTCAAGAGGAGAGAATTCATCAAGTTTAATAAGCACAAACACTGTATAAGTCGAATTTCAGCATTTTTGTGTGACCGGGAAAACCACAGTCACAAGCCGAGCTGCAGTTCCATAGAAACTTCAGTTTTACCGCTGAACCTAAAAATGGTTAGAAAGTACTTTTTCTCCCTTCCTGTTAATGCCACAGACTTACCCTTTACAGTGCACACTGTGTCTAGTCCTTCCCGCTTCAGCCCAGAAATATTGAGCTTCAGATGTGTTGTTAACGTTGAGTAAAAAAGTTGCTCGCAGCTGTTCTAGGAACACATTCTGAAAACTCATTACAGGGGCATTTACACTGCGCATCTCATTACGGGGCATTTACTCTGCGCATCTCATTACGGGGCATTTACACTGCACATCTCATTACAGGGGCCTTTACACTGCGCTTCTCATTACAGGGGCATTTAAACTGCGCATCTCATTACAGGGGCATTTACACTGCGCATCTCATTACAGGGGCATTTACACTGCGCATCTCATTACGGGGCATTTACACTGCGCATCTCATTACAAAGGAAATTTACACTGAGCATCTCATTACGGGGCATTTACACTGCACATCTCATTACGGGGCATTTACACTGCGCATCTCATTACGGGGCATTTACACTGCGCATCTCATTACGGGGCATTTACACTGCGCATTTCATTACGGGGTATTTACACTGCGCAACTCATTACGGGGCATTTACACTGCACATCTCATTACGGGGCATTTAAATTGCGCATCTCATTATGGGGCATTTACACTGCGCATCTCATTATGGGGCATTTACACTGCGCATCTCATTACAGGGGCAAATTTACACTGCGCATCTCATTGCAGGGGCATTTACACTGCGCATCTCATTGCAGGGGCATTTACACTGCTCAACTCATTACAGGGGCATTTACACTGCGCATCTCATTACAGGGGCATTTACACTGCGCATCTCATTACAGGGGCCTTTACACTGCACATCTCATTACAAGGGCATTTACACTGGGCATCTCATTACAGGGGCCTTTACACTGCGCATCTCATTACAGGGGCATTTACACGGCGCATCTCATAACAGGAGCATTTACACTGCGCATCTCATTACAGGGGCATTTACACTGCGCATGTCATTACAGGGGCATTTACACTGCGCATCTCATTACGGGGCATTTACACTGCACATCTCATTACAGGGGCCTTTACACTGCGCATCTCATTACAGGGGCATTTAAACTGCGCATCTCATTACAGGGGCATTTACACTGCGCATCTCATTACAGGGGCATTTACACTGCGCATCTCATTACGGGGCATTTACACTGCGCATCTCATTACAAAGGAAATTTACACTGAGCATCTCATTACGGGGCATTTACACTGCACATCTCATTACGGGGCATTTACACTGCGCATCTCATTACGGGGCATTTACACTGCGCATCTCATTACGGGGCATTTACACTGCGCATTTCATTACGGGGTATTTACACTGCGCAACTCATTACGGGGCATTTACACTGCACATCTCATTACGGGGCATTTAAATTGCGCATCTCATTATGGGCATTTACACTGCGCATCTCATTATGGGGCATTTACACTGCGCATCTCATTACAGGGGCAAATTTACACTGCGCATCTCATTGCAGGGGCATTTACACTGCGCATCTCATTGCAGGGGCATTTACACTGCTCAACTCATTACAGGGGCATTTACACTGCGCATCTCATTACAGGGGCATTTACACTGCGCATCTCATTACAGGGGCCTTTACACTGCACATCTCATTACAAGGGCATTTACACTGGGCATCTCATTACAGGGGCCTTTACACTGCGCATCTCATTACAGGGGCATTTACACGGCGCATCTCATAACAGGAGCATTTACACTGCGCATCTCATTACAGGGGCATTTACACTGCGCATGTCATTACAGGGGCATTTACACTGCGCATCTCATTACGGGGCATTTACACTGCGCATCTCATTACGGGGCATTTACACTGCGCATCTCATTACGGGGCATTTACACTGCGCATCTCATTACGGGGGCATTTACACTGCGCATCTCATTACAGGGGCATTTACACTGCACATCTCATTACAGGGGCATTTACACTGCGCAACTCATTACAGGGGCCTTTACACTGCGCATCTCATTACAGGGGCCTTTACACTGCGCATCTCATTACAGGGGCCTTTACACTGCGCATCTCATTACAGGGGGCTTTACACTGCGCATCTCATTACAGGGGCCTTTACACTGCGCAACTCATTACAGGGGCCTTTACACTGCGCATCTCATTACAGGGGCATTTAAACTGCGCATCTCATTACAGGGGCATTTACACTGCGCATCTCATTACAGGGGTATTTACACTGCGCATCTCATTACAGGGGCATTTACACTGCGCATCTCATTACAGGGGCATTTACACTGCGCATCTCATTACGGGGCATTTACACTGCGCATCTCATTCCAGGGCATTTACACTGTGCATCTCATTAAGGGGCATTTACACTGGGCATCCCATTACGGGGCATTTACACTGCGCATCTCATTACAGGGGCATTTACATTGCGCATCTCATTACAGGGGCCTTTACACGGCGCATCTCATTACAGGGGCCTTTACACGGCGCATCTCATTACAGGGGCCTTTACACGGCGCATATCATTACAGGGGCCTTTACACAGCGCATCTCATTACAGGGGCCTTTACACTGCGCATCTCATTACAGGGGCATTTAAACTGCGCATCTCATTACAGGGGCATTTACACTGCGCATCTCATTACAGGGGCATTTACACTGCGCATCTCATTACAGGGGCATTTACACTGCGCATGTCATTACAGGGGCATTTACACTGCGCATCGCATTACAGGGGCATTTACACTGCGCATGTCATTACAGGGGCCTTTACACTGCGCATCTCATTACGGGGCTTTTACACTGCGCATCTCATTACAGGGTCCTTTACACTGCGCATCTCATTACAGGGTCCTTTACACTGCGCATCTCATTAGGGGGCATTTACACTGCGCATCTCATTACAGGGGCATTTACACTGGGCATCTCATTACAGGGGCATTTACACTGCGCATCTCATTACAGGGGCCTTTACACGGCGCATCTCATTACAGGGGCCTTTACACGGCGCATCTCATTACAGGGGCCTTTACACGGCGCATCTCATTACAGGGGCCTTTACACGGCGCATCTCATTACAGGGGCCTTTACACTGCGCATCTCATTACAGGGGCATTTACACTGCGCTTCTCATTACAGGGGCATTTACACGGCGCATCTCATTACAGGGGCATTTACACGGCGCATCTCATTACAGGGGCATTTACACTGCGCATCTCATTACAGGGGCATTTACACGGCGCATCTCATTACAGGGGCATTTACACTGCGCATGTCATTACAGGGGCATTTACACTGCGCAACTCATTACAGGGGCCTTTACACTGCGCATCTCATTACAGGGGCCTTTACACTGCGCATCTCATTACAGGGGCCTTTACACTGCGCATCTCATTACAGGGGCCTTTACACTGCGCATCTCATTACAGGGGCCTTTACACTGCGCATCTCATTACAGGGGGCTTTACACTGCGCATCTCATTACAGGGGCCTTTACACTGCGCAACTCATTACAGGGGCCTTTACACTGCGCAACTCATTACAGGGGCCTTTACACTGCGCATCTCATTACAGGGGCATTTAAACTGCGCATCTCATTACAGGGGCATTTACACTGCGCATCTCATTACAGGGGTATTTACACTGCGCATCTCATTACAGGGGCATTTACACTGCGCATCTCATTACAGGGGCATTTACACTGCGCATCTCATTACGGGGCATTTACACTGCGCATCTCATTCCAGGGCATTTACACTGTGCATCTCATTAAGGGGCATTTACACTGGGCATCCCATTACGGGGCATTTACACTGCGCATCTCATTACAGGGGCATTTACATTGCGCATCTCATTACAGGGGCCTTTACACGGCGCATCTCATTACAGGGGCCTTTACACGGCGCATCTCATTACAGGGGCCTTTACACGGCGCATATCATTACAGGGGCCTTTACACAGCGCATCTCATTACAGGGGCCTTTACACTGCGCATCTCATTACAGGGGCATTTAAACTGCGCATCTCATTACAGGGGCATTTACACTGCGCATCTCATTACAGGGGCATTTACACTGCGCATCTCATTACAGGGGCATTTACACTGCGCATGTCATTACAGGGGCATTTACACTGCGCATCGCATTACAGGGGCATTTACACTGCGCATGTCATTACAGGGGCCTTTACACTGCGCATCTCATTACGGGGCTTTTACACTGCGCATCTCATTACAGGGTCCTTTACACTGCGCATCTCATTACAGGGTCCTTTACACTGCGCATCTCATTAGGGGGCATTTACACTGCGCATCTCATTACAGGGGCATTTACACTGGGCATCTCATTACAGGGGCATTTACACTGCGCATCTCATTACAGGGGCCTTTACACGGCGCATCTCATTACAGGGGCCTTTACACGGCGCATCTCATTACAGGGGCCTTTACACGGCGCATCTCATTACAGGGGCCTTTACACGGCGCATCTCATTACAGGGGCCTTTACACTGCGCATCTCATTACAGGGGCCTTTACACTGCGCATCTCATTACAGGGGGCTTTACACTGCGCATCTCATTACAGGGGCCTTTACACTGCGCATCTCATTACAGGGGCCTTTACACTGCGCAACTCATTACAGGGGCCTTTACACTGCGCAACTCATTACAGGGGCCTTTACACTGCGCATCTCATTACAGGGGCATTTACACTGCGCATCTCATTACAGGGGCATTTGCACTGCGCATCTCATTACAGGGGCATTTACACTGCGCATCTCATTACGGGGCATTTACACTGCGCATCTCATTCCAGGGCATTTACACTGTGCTTCTCATTAAGGGGCATTTACACTGGGCATCCCATTACGGGGCATTTACACTGCGCATCTCATTACAGGGGCATTTACATTGCGCATCTCATTACAGGGGCCTTTACACGGCGCATCTCATTACAGGGGCCTTTACACGGCGCATCTCATTACAGGGGCCTTTACACGGCGCATCTCATTACAGGGGCCTTTACACAGCGCATCTCATTACAGGGGCCTTTACACTGCGCATCTCATTACAGGGGCATTTAAACTGCGCATCTCATTACAGGGGCATTTACACTGCGCATCTCATTACAGGGGCATTTACACTGCGCATGTCATTACAGGGGCATTTACACTGCGCATGTCATTACAGGGGCATTTACACTGCGCATCTCATTACAGGGGCATTTACACTGCGCATGTCATTACAGGGGCCTTTACACTGCGCATCTCATTACGGGGCTTTTACACTGCGCATCTCATTACAGGGTCCTTTACACTGCGCATCTCTTTACGGGGCATTTACACTGCGCATCTCATTACAGGGGCATTTACACTGCGCATCTCATTACAGGGGCATTTACACTGCGCATCTCATTACAGGGGCCTTTACACTGCGCATCTCATTACAGGGGCATTTACACTGCGCATCTCATTACAGGGGCATTTACACTGCGCATCTCATTACAGGGGCATTTACACTGCGCATCTCATTACAGGGGCATTTACACTGTGCATCTCATTACAGGGGCATTTACACTGCGCATCTCATTACAGGGGCATTTACACTGCGCATCTCATTACAGGGGCATTTACACTGCGCATCTCATTACAGGGGCCTTTACACTGCGCATCTCATTACAGGGGCCTTTACACTGCGCATCTCATTACAGGGGCCTTTACACGGCGCATCTCATTACAGGGGCCTTTACACGCGCATCTCATTACAGGGGCCTTTACACGGCGCATCTCATTACAGGGGCCTTTACACGGCGCATCTCATTACAGGGGCCTTTACACGGCGCATCTCATTACAGGGGCCTTTACACGGCGCATCTCATTACAGGGGCCTTTACACAGCGCATCTCATTACAGGGGCATTTACACTGCGCATCTCATTACAGGGGCATTTCCACGGCGCATCTCATTACAGGGGCATTTACACTGCGCATCTCATTACAGGGTCCTTTACACTGCGCATCTCATTACGGGGCATTTACACTGCGCATCTCATTACAGGGGCATTTATACTGGGCATCACTTTACAGGGGCATTTACACTGCGCATCTCATTACAGGACATTTACACTGCGCATCTCATTACAGGGGCATTTACACTGCGCATTTCATTACAGGGGCATTTACACTGCGCATCTCATTACAGGGGCATTTACACTGCGCATCTCATTACGGGGCATTTACACTGCGCTTCTCATTACAGGGGCATTTACACTGCGCATCTCATTACAGGGGCATTTACACTGCGCATCTCATTACAGGGGCATTTACACTGCGCATCTCATTACAGGGGCATTTACACTGCGCATCTCATTACGGGGCATTTAGACTGCGCATCTCATTACGGGGCATTTACACTGCGCATCTCATTACGGGGCATTTACACTGCGCATCTCATTACAGGGGCATTTACACTGCGCATCTCATTGCAGGGGCATTTACACTGCGCAACTCATTACAGGGGCATTTACACTGCGCAACTCATTACAGGGGCCTTTACACTGCGCATCTCATTACAGGGGCCTTTACACTGCGATCTCATTACAGGGGCCTTTACACTGCACATCTCATTACGGGGCATTTACACTGCGCTTCTCATTACAGGGGCATTTACACTGCGCATCTCATTACAGGGGCATTTACACTGCACATCTCATTACAGGGGCCTTTACACTGCGCATCTCATTACAGGGGCATTTACACTGCGCATCTCATTACAGGGGCATTTACACTGCGCATCTCATTACAGGGGCATTTACACTGCGCATCTCATTACAGGGGCATTTACACTGCGCATCTCATTACAGGGGCATTTACACTGCGCATCTCATTACAGGGGCATTTACACTGCGCATCTCATTACAGGGGCCTTTACACTGCGCATCTCATTACAGGGGCCTTTACACTGCGCATCTCATTACAGGGGCCTTTACACGGCGCATCTCATTACAGGGGCCTTTACACGGCGCATCTCATTACAGGGGCCTTTACACGGCGCATCTCATTACAGGGGCCTTTACACGGCGCATCTCATTACAGGGGCCTTTACACGGCGCATCTCATTACAGGGGCCTTTACACGGCGCATCTCATTACAGGGGCCTTTACACGGCGCATCTCATTACAGGGGCCTTTACACAGCGCATCTCATTACAGGGGCATTTACACTGCGCATCTCATTACAGGGGCATTTCCACTGCGCATCTCATTACAGGGGCATTTACACTGCGCATCTCATTACAGGGTCCTTTACACTGCGCATCTCATTACGGGGCATTTACACTGCGCATCTCATTACAGGGGCATTTATACTGGGCATCACTTTACAGGGGCATATACACTGCGCATCTCATTACAGGACATTTACACTGCGCATCTCATTACAGGGGCATTTACACTGCGCATTTCATTACAGGGGCATTTACACTGCGCATCTCATTACAGGGGCATTTACACTGCGCATCTCATTACGGGGCATTTACACTGCGCTTCTCATTACAGGGGCATTTACACTGCGCATCTCATTACAGGGGCATTTACACTGCGCATCTCATTACAGGGGCATTTACACTGCGCATCTCATTACAGGGGCATTTACACTGCGCATCTCATTACGGGGCATTTAGACTGCGCATCTCATTACGGGGCATTTACACTGCGCATCTCATTACGGGGCATTTACACTGCGCATCTCATTACAGGGGCATTTACACTGCGCATCTCATTGCAGGGGCATTTACACTGCGCAACTCATTACAGGGGCATTTACACTGTGCAACTCATTACAGGGGCCTTTACACTGCGCATCTCATTACAGGGGCCTTTACACTGCGATCTCATTACAGGGGCCTTTACACTGCGCATCTCATTACGGGGCATTTACACTGTGCTTCTCATTACAGGGGCATTTACACTGCGCATCTCATTACAGGGGCATTTACACTGCGCATCTCATTACAGGGGCATTTACACTGCGCATCTCATTACGGGGCATTTACACTGCGCATCTCATTACGGGGCATTTACACTGCGCATCTCATTACGGGGCATTTACACTGCGCATCTCATTACAGGGGCATTTACACTGCGCATCTCATTACAGGGGCATTTACACTGCGCATCTCATTACGGGGCATTTACACTGCGCATCTCATTACGGGGCATTTACACTGCGCATCTCATTACGGGGGCATTTACACTGCGCATCTCATTGCGGGGGCCTTTACACTGCGCATCTCATTACGGGGGCCTTTACACTGCGCATCTCATTACAGGGGCCTTTACACTGCGCATCTCATTACAGGGGCCTTTACACTGCGCATCTCATTACAGGGGCCTTTACACTGCGCATCTCATTACAGGGGCCTTTAAACTGCGCATCTCATTACAGGGGCCTTTACACTGCGCATCTCATTACAGGGGCATTTACACTGCGCATGTCATTACAGGGGCATTTACACTGCGCATGTCATTACAGGGGCATTTACACTGCGCATGTCATTACAGGGGCATTTACACTGCGCATGTCATTACAGGGGCCTTTACACTGCGCATCTCATTACGGGGCTTTTACACTGCGCATCTCATTACAGGGTCCTTTACACTGCGCATCTCATTACGGGGCATTTACACTGCGCATCTCATTACAGGGGCATTTACACTGCGCATCTCATTACAGGGGCATTTACACTGCGCATCTCATTACAGGGGCCTTTACACTGCGCATCTCATTACAGGGGCATTTACACTGCGCATCTCATTACAGGGGCATTTACACTGCGCATCTCATTACAGGGGCATTTACACTGCGCATCTCATTACAGGGGCATTTACACTGCGCATCTCATTACAGGGGCATTTACACTGCGCATCTCATTACAGGGGCATTTACACTGCGCATCTCATTACAGGGGCCTTTACACTGCGCATCTCATTACAGGGGCCTTTACACTGCGCATCTCATTACAGGGGCCTTTACACGGCGCATCTCATTACAGGGGCCTTTACACGGCGCATCTCATTACAGGGGCCTTTACACGGCGCATCTCATTACAGGGGCCTTTACACGGCGCATCTCATTACAGGGGCCTTTACACGGCGCATCTCATTACAGGGGCCTTTACACGGCGCATCTCATTACAGGGGCCTTTACACAGCGCATCTCATTACAGGGGCATTTACACTGCGCATCTCATTACAGGGGCATTTCCACTGCGCATCTCATTACAGGGGCATTTACACTGCGCAATTCATTACAGGGTCCTTTACACTGCGCATCTCATTACGGGGCATTTACACTGCGCATCTCATTACAGGGGCATTTATACTGGGCATCACTTTACAGGGGCATTTACACTGCGCATCTCATTACAGGACATTTACACTGCGCATCTCATTACAGGGGCATTTACACTGCGCATTTCATTACAGGGGCATTTACACTGCGCATCTCATTACAGTGTAAATGCCCCTGTAATGAGATGCGCCGTGTAAATGCCCCTGTAATGAGATGCGCAGTGTAAATGCCCCTGTAATGAGATGCGCAGTGTAAATGCCCCTGTAATGAGATGCGCAGTGTAAATGCCCCTGTAATGAGATGCGCAGTGTAAATGCCCCTGTAATGAGATGCGCAGTGTAAATGCCCCTGTAATGAGATGCGCAGTGTAAATGCCCCTGTAATGAGATGCGCAGTGTAAATGCCCCTGTAATGAGATGCGCAGTGTAAAGACCCTTGTAATGAGATGCGCAATGTAAAGGCCCCTGTAATGAGATGCGCAGTGTAAAGGCCCCTGTAATGAGATGCGCAATGTAAATGCCCCTGTAATGAGATGCGCAGTGTAAATGCCCCGTAATGGGATGCCCAGTGTAAATGCCCCTTAATGAGATGCACAGTGTAAATGCCCTGTAATGAGATGCGCAGTGTAAATGCCCCGTAATGAGATGCACAGTGTAAATGCCCCTGTAATGACATGCGCAGTGTAAATGCCCCTGTAATGAGATGCGCAGTGTAAATGCCCCTGTAATGAGATGCGCAGTGTAAATGCCCCTGTAATGAGAAGCGCAGTGTAAATGCCCCTGTAATGAGATGCGCAGTGTAAATGCCACTGTAATGAGATGCGCAGTGTAAAGGCCCTTGTAATGAGATGCGCAGTGTAAAGGCCCCTGTAATGAGATGCGCAGTGTAAAGGCCCCTGTAATGAGATGTGCTGTGTAAAGGCCCCTGTAATGAGATGCGCCGTGTAAAGGCCCCTGTAATGAGATGCGCCGTGTAAAGGCCCCTCTAATGAGATGCGCCGTGTAAAGGCCCCTGTAATGAGATGCGCAATGTAAAGCCCCTGTAATGAGATGCGCAGTGTAAATGCCCCGTAATGGGATGCCCAGTGTAAATGCCCTTAATGAGATGCACAGTGTAAATGCCATGTAATGAGATGCGCAGTGTAAATGCCCCGTAATGAGATGCACAGTGTAAATTCCCCTGTAATGACATGCGCAGTGTAAATGCCCCTGTAATGACATGCGCAGTGTAAATGCCCCTGTAATGACATGCGCAGTGTAAATTCCCCGTAATGAGATGCGCAGTGTAAAGGACCTTGTAATGAGATGCGCAGTGTAAATGCCCCGTAATGAGATGCACAGTGTAAATTCCCCTGTAAAGACATGCGCAGTGTAAATGCCCCTGTAATGACATGCGCAGTGTAAATGCCCCTGTAATGACATGCGCAGTGTAAATTCCCCGTAATGAGATGCGCAGTGTAAAGGACCCTGTAATGAGATGCGCAGTGTAAAAGCCCCGTAATGAGATGCGCAGTGTAAAGGCCCCTGTAATGAGATGCGCAGTGTAAATGCCCCTGTAATGAGATGCGCAGTGTAAATGCCCCTGTAATGAGATGCGCAGTGTAAATGCCCCTGTAATGAGATGCGCAGTGTAAATGCCCCTGTAATGAGATGCGCAGTGTAAAGGCCCCTGTAATGAGATGCGCAGTGTAAATGCCTCTGTAATGAGATGCGCAGTGTAAAGGCCCCTGTAATGAGATGCGCAGTGTAAATGCCCCTGTAATGAGATGCTCAGTGTAAATTCCCCTGTAATGAGATGCGCAGTGTAAATGCCCCTGTAATGAGATGCGCCGTGTAAAGGACCCTGTAATGAGATGCGCCGTGTAAAGGCCCCTGTAATGAGATGCGCAATGTAAATGCCCCTGTAATGAGATGCGCAGTATAAATGCCCCTGTAATGAGATGCGCAGTTTAAATGCCCCTGTAATGAGATGCGCAGTTTAAATGCCCCTGTAATGAGATGCGCAGTGTAAATGCCCCTGTAATGAGATGCGCAGTGTAAAGACCCTTGTAATGAGATGTGCAATGTAAAGGCCCCTGTAATGAGATGCGCAGTGTAAAGGCCCCTGTAATGAGATGTGCTGTGTAAAGGCCCCTGTAATGAGATGCGCCGTGTAAAGGACCCTGTAATGAGATGCGCCGTGTAAAGGCACCTGTAATGAGATGCGCCGTGTAAAGGCCCCTGTAATGAGATGCGCAATGTAAATGCCCCTGTAATGAGATGCGCAGTGTAAATGCCCCGTAATGGGATGCCCATTGTAAATGCCCCTTAATGAGATGCGCAGTGTAAATGCCCCTGTAATGAGATGCGCAGTGGAAATGCCCCTGTAATGAGATGCGCAGTGTAAATGCCCCTGTAATGAGATGCGCAGTGTAAATGCCCCTGTAATGAGATGCG
Source organism: Ascaphus truei (assembly GCF_040206685.1). Lineage (NCBI taxonomy): Eukaryota > Metazoa > Chordata > Amphibia > Anura > Ascaphidae > Ascaphus > Ascaphus truei. The sequence goes on from NW_027456829.1 coordinate 158,327, forward strand.
CAGTGTAAATGCCCCTGTAATGAGATGCGCAGTGTAAATGCCCCTGTAATGAGATGCGCAGTGTAAAGACCCTTGTAATGAGATGCGCAATGTAAAGGCCCCTGTAATGAGATGCGCAGTGTAAAGGCCCCTGTAATGAGATGCGCAATGTAAATGCCCCTGTAATGAGATGCGCAGTGTAAATGCCCCGTAATGGGATGCCCAGTGTAAATGCCCCTTAATGAGATGCACAGTGTAAATGCCCTGTAATGAGATGCGCAATGTAAATGCCCCGTAATGAGATGCACAGTGTAAATGCCCCTGTAATGACATGCGCAGTGTAAATGCCCCTGTAATGAGATGCGCAGTGTAAATGCCCCTGTAATGAGATGCGCAGTGTAAATGCCCCTGTAATGAGAAGCGCAGTGTAAATGCCCCTGTAATGAGATGCGCAGTGTAAATGCCACTGTAATGAGATGCGCAGTGTAAAGGCCCTTGTAATGAGATGCGCAGTGTAAAGGCCCCTGTAATGAGATGCGCAGTGTAAAGGCCCCTGTAATGAGATGTGCTGTGTAAAGGCCCCTGTAATGAGATGCGCCGTGTAAAGGCCCCTGTAATGAGATGCGCCGTGTAAAGGCCCCTCTAATGAGATGCGCCGTGTAAAGGCCCCTGTAATGAGATGCGCAATGTAAAGCCCCTGTAATGAGATGCGCAGTGTAAATGCCCCGTAATGGGATGCCCAGTGTAAATGCCCTTAATGAGATGCACAGTGTAAATGCCATGTAATGAGATGCGCAGTGTAAATGCCCCGTAATGAGATGCACAGTGTAAATTCCCCTGTAATGACATGCGCAGTGTAAATGCCCCTGTAATGACATGCGCAGTGTAAATGCCCCTGTAATGACATGCGCAGTGTAAATTCCCCGTAATGAGATGCGCAGTGTAAAGGACCTTGTAATGAGATGCGCAGTGTAAATGCCCCGTAATGAGATGCACAGTGTAAATTCCCCTGTAAAGACATGCGCAGTGTAAATGCCCCTGTAATGACATGCGCAGTGTAAATGCCCCTGTAATGACATGCGCAGTGTAAATTCCCCGTAATGAGATGCGCAGTGTAAAGGACCCTGTAATGAGATGCGCAGTGTAAAAGCCCCGTAATGAGATGCGCAGTGTAAAGGCCCCTGTAATGAGATGCGCAGTGTAAATGCCCCTGTAATGAGATGCGCAGTGTAAATGCCCCTGTAATGAGATGCGCAGTGTAAATGCCCCTGTAATGAGATGCGCAGTGTAAATGCCCCTGTAATGAGATGCGCAGTGTAAAGGCCCCTGTAATGAGATGCGCAGTGTAAATGCCTCTGTAATGAGATGCGCAGTGTAAAGGCCCCTGTAATGAGATGCGCAGTGTAAATGCCCCTGTAATGAGATGCTCAGTGTAAATTCCCCTGTAATGAGATGCGCAGTGTAAATGCCCCTGTAATGAGATGCGCCGTGTAAAGGACCCTGTAATGAGATGCGCCGTGTAAAGGCCCCTGTAATGAGATGCGCAATGTAAATGCCCCTGTAATGAGATGCGCAGTATAAATGCCCCTGTAATGAGATGCGCAGTTTAAATGCCCCTGTAATGAGATGCGCAGTTTAAATGCCCCTGTAATGAGATGCGCAGTGTAAATGCCCCTGTAATGAGATGCGCAGTGTAAAGACCCTTGTAATGAGATGTGCAATGTAAAGGCCCCTGTAATGAGATGCGCAGTGTAAAGGCCCCTGTAATGAGATGTGCTGTGTAAAGGCCCCTGTAATGAGATGCGCCGTGTAAAGGACCCTGTAATGAGATGCGCCGTGTAAAGGCCCCTGTAATGAGATGCGCCGTGTAAAGGCCCCTGTAATGAGATGCGCAATGTAAATGCCCCTGTAATGAGATGCGCAGTGAAAATGCCCCGTAATGGGATGCCCATTGTAAATGCCCCTTAATGAGATGCGCAGTGTAAATGCCCCTGTAATGAGATGCGCAGTGTAAATGCCCCTGTAATGACATGCGCAGTGTAAATGCCCCTGTAATGAGATGCGCAGTGTAAATGCCCCTGTAATGAGATGCGCAGTGTAAATGCCCCTGTAATGAGATGCGCCGTGTAAATGCCCCTGTAATGAGATGCGCCGTGTAAATGCCCCTGTAATGAGATGCGCAGTGTAAATGCCCCTGTAATGAGATGCGCAGTGTAAATGCCCCTGTAATGAGATGCACAGTGTAAATGCCCCTGTAATGAGATGCGCAGTGTAAATGCCCCTGTAATGAGATGCGCAGTGTAAATGCCCCTGTAATGAGATGCGCAGTGTAAATGCCCCTGTAATGAGATGCGCAGTGTAAATGCCCCGTAATGAGATGCGCAGTGTAAATGACCCTGTAATGAGATGCGCAGTGTAAATGCCCCTGTAATGAGATGCGCCGTGTAAATGCCCCTGTAATGAGATGCGCCGTGTAAATGCCCCTGTAATGAGATGCGCCGTGTAAATGCCCCTGTAATGAGATGCGCCGTGTAAATGCCCCTGTAATGAGATGCGCAGTGTAAATGCCCCTGTAATGAGATGCGCAGTGTAAATGCCCCTGTAATGAGATGCTCAGTGTAAATTCCCCTGTAATGAGATGCGCAGTGAAATTGCCCCTGTAATGAGATGCGCAGTGTAAATGCCCCTGTAATGAGATGCGCAGTGTAAAGACCCTTGTAATGAGATGCGCAATGTAAAGGCCCCTGTAATGAGATGCGCAGTGTAAAGGCCCCTGTAATGAGATGCGCTGTGTAAAGGCCCCTGTAATGAGATGCGCCGTGTAAAGGACCCTGTAATGAGATGCGCCGTGTAAAGGCCCCTGTAATGAGATGCGCAGTGTAAATGCCTCTGTAATGAGATGCGCAGTGTAAGGGGCCTTTACACTGCGCATCTCATTACAGGGGCATTTACACTGCGCATCTCATTACAGGGGCATTTACACTGCGCATCTCATTACAGGGGCATTTACACTGCGCATCTCATTACAGGGGCATTTACACTGCGCATCTCATTACAGGGGCATTTACACTGCGCATCTCATTACAGGGGCATTTACACTGCGCATCTCATTACAGGGGCCTTTACACTGCGCATCTCATTACAGGGGCCTTTACACTGCGCATCTCATTACAGGGGCCTTTACACGGCGCATCTCATTACAGGGGCCTTTACACGGCGCATCTCATTACAGGGGCCTTTACACGGCGCATCTCATTACAGGGGCCTTTACACGGCGCATCTCATTACAGGGGCCTTTACACGGCGCATCTCATTACAGGGGCCTTTACACGGCGCATCTCATTACAGGGGCCTTTACACGGCGCATCTCATTACAGGGGCCTTTACACAGCGCATCTCATTACAGGGGCATTTACACTGCGCATCTCATTACAGGGGCATTTCCACTGCGCATCTCATTACAGGGGCATTTACACTGCGCATCTCATTACAGGGTCCTTTACACTGCGCATCTCATTACGGGGCATTTACACTGCGCATCTCATTACAGGGGCATTTATACTGGGCATCACTTTACAGGGGCATATACACTGCGCATCTCATTACAGGACATTTACACTGCGCATCTCATTACAGGGGCATTTACACTGCGCATTTCATTACAGGGGCATTTACACTGCGCATCTCATTACAGGGGCATTTACACTGCGCATCTCATTACGGGGCATTTACACTGCGCTTCTCATTACAGGGGCATTTACACTGCGCATCTCATTACAGGGGCATTTACACTGCGCATCTCATTACAGGGGCATTTACACTGCGCATCTCATTACAGGGGCATTTACACTGCGCATCTCATTACGGGGCATTTAGACTGCGCATCTCATTACGGGGCATTTACACTGCGCATCTCATTACGGGGCATTTACACTGCGCATCTCATTACAGGGGCATTTACACTGCGCATCTCATTGCAGGGGCATTTACACTGCGCAACTCATTACAGGGGCATTTACACTGCGCAACTCATTACAGGGGCCTTTACACTGCGCATCTCATTACAGGGGCCTTTACACTGCGATCTCATTACAGGGGCCTTTACACTGCGCATCTCATTACGGGGCATTTACACTGCGCTTCTCATTACAGGGGCATTTACACTGCGCATCTCATTACAGGGGCATTTACACTGCGCATCTCATTACAGGGGCATTTACACTGCGCATCTCATTACGGGGCATTTACACTGCGCATCTCATTACGGGGCATTTACACTGCGCATCTCATTACAGGGGCATTTACACTGCGCATCTCATTACAGGGGCATTTACACTGCGCATCTCATTACAGGGGCATTTACACTGCGCATCTCATTACGGGGCATTTACACTGCGCATCTCATTACGGGGCATTTACACTGCGCATCTCATTACGGGGGCATTTACACTGCGCATCTCATTACGGGGGCATTTACACTGCGCATCTCATTGCGGGGGCCTTTACACTGCGCATCTCATTACGGGGGCCTTTACACTGCGCATCTCATTACAGGGGCCTTTACACTGCGCATCTCATTACAGGGGCCTTTACACTGCGCATCTCATTACAGGGGCCTTTACACTGCGCATCTCATTACAGGGGCCTTTACACTGCGCATCTCATTACAGGGGCCTTTACACTGCGCATCTCATTACAGGGGCATTTAAACTGCGCATCTCATTACAGGGGCATTTACACTGCGCATCTCATTACAGGGGCATTTACACAGCGCATGTCATTACAGGGGCATTTACACTGCGCATGTCATTACAGGGGCATTTACACTGCGCATGTCATTACAGGGGCATTTACACTGCGCATGTCATTACAGGGGCCTTTACACTGCGCATCTCATTACGGGGCTTTTACACTGCGCATCTCATTACAGGGTCCTATACACTGAGCATCTCATTACGGGGCATTTACACTGCGCATCTCATTACAGGGGCATTTACACTGCGCATCTCATTACAGGGGCATTTACACTGCGCATCTCATTACAGGGGCCTTTACACTGCGCATCTCATTACAGGGGCATTTACACTGCGCATCTCATTACAGGGGCATTTACACTGCGCATCTCATTACAGGGGCATTTACACTGCGCATCTCATTACAGGGGCATTTACACTGCGCATCTCATTACAGGGGCATTTACACTGCGCATCTCATTACAGGGGCCTTTACACTGCGCATCTCATTACAGGGGCCTTTACACTGCGCATCTCATTACAGGGGCCTTTACACGGCGCATCTCATTACAGGAGCCTTTACACGGCGCATCTCATTACAGGGGCCTTTACACGGCGCATCTCATTACAGGGGCCTTTACACGGCGCATCTCATTACAGGGGCCTTTACACGGCGCATCTCATTACAGGGGCCTTTACACGGCGCATCTCATTACAGGGGCCTTTACACAGCGCATCTCATTACAGGGGCATTTACACTGCGCATCTCATTACAGGGGCATTTCCACTGCGCATCTCATTACAGGGGCATTTACACTGCGCATCTCATTACAGGGTCCTTTACACTGCGCATCTCATTACGGGGCATTTACACTGCGCATCTCATTACAGGGGCATTTATACTGGGCATCACTTTACAGGGGCATTTACACTGCGCATCTCATTACAGGACATTTACACTGCGCATCTCATTACAGGGGCATTTACACTGCGCATTTCATTACAGGGGCATTTACACTGCGCATCTCATTACAGTGTAAATGCCCCTGTAATGAGATGCGCCGTGTAAATGCCCCTGTAATGAGATGCGCAGTGTAAATGCCCCTGTAATGAGATGCGCAGTGTAAATGCCCCTGTAATGAGATGCGCAGTGTAAATGCCCCTGTAATGAGATGCGCAGTGTAAATGCCCCTGTAATGAGATGCGCAGTGTAAATGCCCCTGTAATGAGATGCGCAGTGTAAATGCCCCTGTAATGAGATGCGCAGTGTAAAGACCCTTGTAATGAGATGCGCAATGTAAAGGCCCCTGTAATGAGATGCGCAGTGTAAAGGCCCCTGTAATGAGATGCGCAATGTAAATGCCCCTGTAATGAGATGCGCAGTGTAAATGCCCCGTAATGGGATGCCCAGTGTAAATGCCCCTTAATGAGATGCACAGTGTAAATGCCCTGTAATGAGATGCGCAGTGTAAATGCCCCGTAATGAGATGCACAGTGTAAATGCCCCTGTAATGACATGCGCAGTGTAAATGCCCCTGTAATGAGATGCGCAGTGTAAATGCCCCTGTAATGAGATGCGCAGTGTAAATGCCCCTGTAATGAGAAGCGCAGTGTAAATGCCCCTGTAATGAGATGCGCAGTGTAAATGCCACTGTAATGAGATGCGCAGTGTAAAGGCCCTTGTAATGAGATGAGCAGTGTAAAGGCCCCTGTAATGAGATGCGCAGTGTAAAGGCCCCTGTAATGAGATGTGCTGTGTAAAGGCCCCTGTAATGAGATGCGCCGTGTAAAGGCCCCTGTAATGAGATGCGCCGTGTAAAGGCCCCTCTAATGAGATGCGCCGTGTAAAGGCCCCTGTAATGAGATGCGCAATGTAAAGCCCCTGTAATGAGATGCGCAGTGTAAATGCCCCGTAATGGGATGCCCAGTGTAAATGCCCTTAATGAGATGCACAGTGTAAATGCCATGTAATGAGATGCGCAGTGTAAATGCCCCGTAATGAGATGCACAGTGTAAATTCCCCTGTAATGACATGCGCAGTGTAAATGCCCCTGTAATGACATGCGCAGTGTAAATGCCCCTGTAATGACATGCGCAGTGTAAATTCCCCGTAATGAGATGCGCAGTGTAAAGGACCTTGTAATGAGATGCGCAGTGTAAATGCCCCGTAATGAGATGCACAGTGTAAATTCCCCTGTAAAGACATGCGCAGTGTAAATGCCCCTGTAATGACATGCGCAGTGTAAATGCCCCTGTAATGACATGCGCAGTGTAAATTCCCCGTAATGAGATGCGCAGTGTAAAGGACCCTGTAATGAGATGCGCAGTGTAAAAGCCCCGTAATGAGATGCGCAGTGTAAAGGCCCCTGTAATGAGATGCGCAGTGTAAATGCCCCTGTAATGAGATGCGCAGTGTAAATGCCCCTGTAATGAGATGCGCAGTGTAAATGCCCCTGTAATGAGATGCGCAGTGTAAATGCCCCTGTAATGAGATGCGCAGTGTAAAGGCCCCTGTAATGAGATGCGCAGTGTAAATGCCTCTGTAATGAGATGCGCAGTGTAAAGGCCCCTGTAATGAGATGCACAGTGTAAATGCCCCTGTAATGAGATGCTCAGTGTAAATTCCCCTGTAATGAGATGCGCAGTGTAAATGCCCCTGTAATGAGATGCGCCGTGTAAAGGACCCTGTAATGAGATGCGCCGTGTAAAGGCCCCTGTAATGAGATGCGCAATGTAAATGCCCCTGTAATGAGATGCGCAGTATAAATGCCCCTGTAATGAGATGCGCAGTTTAAATGCCCCTGTAATGAGATGCGCAGTTTAAATGCCCCTGTAATGAGATGCGCAGTGTAAATGCCCCTGTAATGAGATGCGCAGTGTAAAGACCCTTGTAATGAGATGTGCAATGTAAAGGCCCCTGTAATGAGATGCGCAGTGTAAAGGCCCCTGTAATGAGATGTGCTGTGTAAAGGCCCCTGTAATGAGATGCGCCGTGTAAAGGCCCCTGTAATGAGATGCGCCGTGTAAAGGCCCCTGTAATGAGATGCGCCGTGTAAAGGCCCCTGTAATGAGATGCGCAATGTAAATGCCCCTGTAATGAGATGCGCAGTGTAAATGCCCCGTAATGGGATGCGCAGTGTAAATGCCCCTTAATGAGATGCGCAGTGTAAATGCCCCTGTAATGAGATGCGCAGTGTAAATGCCCCTGTAATGACATGCGCAGTGTAAATGCCCCTGTAATGAGATGCGCAGTGTAAATGCCCCTGTAATGAGATGCGCAGTGTAAATGCCCCTGTAATGAGATGCGCCGTGTAAATGCCCCTGTAATGAGATGCGCAGTGTAAATGCCCCTGTAATGAGATGCGCAGTGTAAATGCCCCTGTAATGAGATGCGCAGTGTAAATGCCCCTGTAATGAGATGCGCAGTGTAAATGCCCCTGTAATGAGATGCGCAGTGTAAATGCCCCTGTAATGAGATGCGCAGTGTAAATGCCCCTGTAATGAGATGCGCAGTGTAAATGCCCCTGTAATGAGATGCGCAGTGTAAATGCCCCTGTAATGAGATGCGCAGTGTAAATGCCCCTGTAATGAGATGCGCAGTGTAAATGCCCCGTAATGAGATGCGCAGTGTAAATGACCCTGTAATGAGATGCGCAGTGTAAATGCCCCTGTAATGAGATGCGCCGTGTAAATGCCCCTGTAATGAGATGCGCCGTGTAAATGCCCCTGTAATGAGATGCGCCGTGTAAATGCCCCTGTAATGAGATGCGCCGTGTAAATGCCCCTGTAATGAGATGCGCCGTGTAAATGCCCCTGTAATGAGATGCGCAGTGTAAATGCCCCTGTAATGAGATGCGCAGTGTAAATGCCCCTGTAATGAGATGCTCAGTGTAAATTCCCCTGTAATGAGATGCGCAGTGTAAATGCCCCTGTAATGAGATGCGCAGTGTAAATGCCCCTGTAATGAGATGCGCAGTGTAAAGACCCTTGTAATGAGATGCGCAATGTAAAGGCCCCTGTAATGAGATGCGCAGTGTAAAGGCCCCTGTAATGAGATGCGCTGTGTAAAGGCCCCTGTAATGAGATGCGCCGTGTAAAGGACCCTGTAATGAGATGCGCCGTGTAAAGGACCCTGTAATGAGATGCGCCGTGTAAAGGCCCCTGTAATGAGATGCGCAGTGTAAATGCCTCTGTAATGAGATGCGCAGTGTAAATGCCCCGTAATGAGATGCGCAGTGTAAATGCCCCTGTAATGACATGCGCAGTGTAAATGCCCCTGTAATGAGATGCGCCGTGTAAATGCCCCTGTAATGAGATGCGCCGTGTAAATGCCCCTGTAATGAGATGCGCAGTGTAAATGCCCCTGTAATGAGATGCGCAGTGTAAATGCCACTGTAATGAGATGCGCAGTGTAAATGCCCCTGTTATGAGATGCGCAGTGTAAATGCCCCTGTAATGAGATGCGCAGTGTAAAGACCCTTGTAATGAGATGCGCAATGTAAAGGCCCCTGTAATGAGATGCGCAGTGTAAAGGCCCCTGTAATGAGATGCGCTGTGTAAAGGCCCCTGTAATGAGATGCGCCGTGTAAAGGCCCCGTAATGGGATGCCCAGTGTAAATGCCCCTTAATGAGATGCACAGTGTAAATGCCCTGTAATGAGATGCGCAGTGTAAATGCCCCGTAATGAGATGCACAGTGTAAATGCCCCTGTAATGACATGCGCAGTGTAAATGCCCCTGTAATGAGATGCGCAGTGTAAATGCCCCTGTAATGAGATGCGCAGTGTAAATGCCCCTGTAATGAGAAGCGCAGTGTAAATGCCCCTGTAATGAGATGCGCAGTGTAAATGCCACTGTAATGAGATGCGCAGTGTAAAGGCCCTTGTAATGAGATGCGCAGTGTAAATGCCCCTGTAATGAGATGCGCAGTGTAAATGCCCCTGTAATGAGATGCGCAGTGTAAATGCCCCTGTAATGAGATGCGCAGTGTAAATGCCCCTGTAATAAGATGCGCAGTGTAAATGCCCCTGTAATGAGATGCGCCGTGTAAATGCCCCTGTAATGAGATGCGCAGTGTAAATGCCCCTGTAATGAGATGCGCAGTGTAAATGGCCCTGTAATGAGATGCTCAGTGTAAATTCCCCTGTAATGAGATGCGCAGTGTAAATGCCCCTGTAATGAGATGCGCAGTGTAAATGCCCCTGTAATGAGATGCGCAGAGTAAAGACCCTTGTAATGAGATGCGCAATGTAAAGGCCCCTGTAATGAGATGCGCAGTGTAAAGGCCCCTGTAATGAGATGCGCTGTGTAAAGGCCCCTGTAATGAGATGCGCCGTGTAAAGGAGCCTGTAATGAGATGCGCCGTGTAAAGGCCCCTGTAATGAGATGCGCAGTCTAAATGCCTCTGTAATGAGATGCGCAGTGTAAATGCCCCTGTAATGAGATGCGCAGTGTAAATGCCCCTGTAATGAGATGCGCAGTGTAAATGCCCCTGTAATGAGATGCGCCGTGTAAATGCCCCTGTAATGAGATGCGCCGTGTAAATGCCCCTGTAATGAGATGCGCAGTGTAAATGCCCCTGTAATGAGATGCGCAGTGTAAATGCCCCTGTAATGAGATGCGCAGTGTAAATGCCCCTGTAATGAGATGCGCAGTGTAAATGCCCCTGTAATGAGATGCGCAGTGTAAATGCCCCTGTAATGAGATGCGCAGTGTAAATGCCCCTGTAATGAGATGCGCAGTGTAAATGCCCCTGTAATGAGATGCGCAGTGTAAAGACCCTTGTAATGAGATGCGCAATGTAAAGGCCCCTGTAATGAGATGCGCAGTGTAAAGGCCCCTGTAATGAGATGCGCAATGTAAATGCCCCTGTAATGAGATGCGCAGTGTAAATGCCCCTGTAATGACATGCGCAGTGTAAATGCCCCTGTAATGAGATGCGCAGTGTAAATGCCCCTGTAATGAGATGCGCAGTGTAAATGCCCCTGTAATGAGATGCGCAGTGTAAATGCCCCTGTAATGAGATGCGCAGTGTAAATGCCCCGTAATGAGATGCGCAGTGTAAATGACCCTGTAATGAGATGCGCAGTGTAAATGCCCCTGTAATGAGATGCGCCGTGTAAATGCCCCTGTAATGAGATGCGCCGTGTAAATGCCCCTGTAATGAGATGCGCAGTGTAAATGCCCCTGTAATGAGATGCGCAGTGTAAATGCCCCTGTAATGAGATGCGCAGTGTAAATGCCCCTGTAATGAGATGCGCAGTGTAAATGCCCCTGTAATGAGATGCTCAGTGTAAATTCCCCTGTAATGAGATGCGCAGTGTAAATGCCCCTGTAATGAGATGCGCAGTGTAAATGCCCCTGTAATGAGATGCGCAGTGTAAAGACCCTTGTAATTAGATGCGCAATGTAAAGGCCCCTGTAATGAGATGCGCAGTGTAAAGGCCCCTGTAATGAGATGCGCTGTGTAAAGGCCCCTGTAATGAGATGCGCCGTGTAAAGGACCCTGTAATGAGATGCGCCGTGTAAAGGCCCCTGTAATGAGATGCGCAGTGTAAATGCCTCTGTAATGAGATGCGCAGTGTAAATGCCCCGTAATGAGATGCGCAGTGTAAATGCCCCTGTAATGAGATGCGCAGTGTAAATGCCCCTGTAATGAGATGCGCCGTGTAAATGCCCCTGTAATGAGATGCGCCGTGTAAATGCCCCTGTAATGAGATGCGCAGTGTAAATGCCCCTGTAATGAGATGCGCAGTGTAAATGCCCCTGTAATGAGATGCGCAGTGTAAATGCCCCTGTAATGAGATGCTCAGTGTAAATTCCCCTGTAATGAGATGCGCAGTGTAAATGCCCCTGTAATGAGATGCGCAGTGTAAATGCCCCTGTAATGAGATGCGCAGTGTAAAGACCCTTGTAATTAGATGCGCAATGTAAAGGCCCCTGTAATGAGATGCGCAGTGTAAAGGCCCCTGTAATGAGATGCGCTGTGTAAAGGCCCCTGTAATGAGATGCGCCGTGTAAAGGACCCTGTAATGAGATGCGCCGTGTAAAGGCCCCTGTAATGAGATGCGCAGTGTAAATGCCTCTGTAATGAGATGCGCAGTGTAAATGCCCCGTAATGAGATGCGCAGTGTAAATGCCCCTGTAATGAGATGCGCAGTGTAAATGCCCCTGTAATGAGATGCGCCGTGTAAATGCCCCTGTAATGAGATGCGCCGTGTAAATGCCCCTGTAATGAGATGGGCAGTGTAAATGCCCCTGTAATGAGATGCGCAGTGTAAATGCCCCTGTAATGAGATGCGCAGTGTAAATGCCCCTGTAATGAGATGCGCAGTGTAAATGCCCCTGTAATGAGATGCGCAGTGTAAATGCCCCTGTAATGAGATGCGCAGTGTAAATGCCCCTGTAATGAGATGCGCAGTGTAAATGCCCCTGTAATGAGATGCGCAGTGTAAAGACCCTTGTAATGAGATGCGCAATGTAAAGGCCCCTGTAATGAGATGCGCAGTGTAAAGGCCCCTGTAATGAGATGCGCAATGTAAATGCCCCTGTAATGAGATGCGCAGTGTAAATGCCCCGTAATGGGATGCCCAGTGTAAATGCCCCTTAATGAGATGCACAGTGTAAATGCCCTGTAATGAGATGCGCAGTGTAAATGCCCCGTAATGAGATGCACAGTGTAAATGCCCCTGTAATGACATGCGCAGTGTAAATGCCCCTGTAATGAGATGCGCAGTGTAAATGCCCCTGTAATGAGATGCGCAGTGTAAATGCCCCTGTAATGAGAAGCGCAGTGTAAATGCCCCTGTAATGAGATGCGCAGTGTAAATGCCACTGTAATGAGATGCGCAGTGTAAAGGCCCTTGTAATGAGATGCGCAGTGTAAAGGCCCCTGTAATGAGATGCGCAGTGTAAAGGCCCCTGTAATGAGATGTGCTGTGTAAAGGCCCCTGTAATGAGATGCGCCATGTAAAGGCCCCTGTAATGAGATGCGCCGTGTAAAGGCCCCTCTAATGAGATGCGCCGTGTAAAGGCCCCTGTAATGAGATGCGCAATGTAAAGCCCCTGTAATGAGATGCGCAGTGTAAATGCCCCGTAATGGGATGCCCAGTGTAAATGCCCTTAATGAGATGCACAGTGTAAATGCCATGTAATGAGATGCGCAGTGTAAATGCCCCGTAATGAGATGCACAGTGTAAATTCCCCTGTAATGACATGCGCAGTGTAAATGCCCCTGTAATGACATGCGCAGTGTAAATGCCCCTGTAATGACATGCGCAGTGTAAATGCCCCTGTAATGACATGCGCAGTGTAAATTCCCCGTAATGAGATGCGCAGTGTAAAGGACCTTGTAATGAGATGCGCAGTGTTAATGCCCCGTAATGAGATGCACAGTGTAAATTCCCCTGTAAAGACATGCGCAGTGTAAATGCCCCTGTAATGACATGCGCAGTGTAAATGCCCCTGTAATGACATGCGCAGTGTAAATTCCCCGTAATGAGATGCGCAGTGTAAAGGACCCTGTAATGAGATGCGCAGTGTAAAAGCCCCGTAATGAGATGCGCAGTGTAAAGGCCCCTGTAATGAGATGCGCAGTGTAAATGCCCCTGTAATGAGATGCGCAGTGTAAATGCCCCTGTAATGAGATGCGCAGTGTAAATGCCCCTGTAATGAGATGCGCAGTGTAAAGGCCCCTGTAATGAGATGCGCAGTGTAAATGCCCCTGTAATGAGATGCTCAGTGTAAATTCCCCTGTAATGAGATGCGCAGTGTAAATGCCCCTGTATTGAGATGCGCCGTGTAAAGGACCCTGTAATGAGATGCGCCGTGTAAAGGCCCCTGTAATGAGATGCGCAATGTAAATGCCCCTGTAATGAGATGCGCAGTATAAATGCCCCTGTAATGAGATGCGCAGTTTAAATGCCCCTGTAATGAGATGCGCAGTTTAAATGCCCCTGTAATGAGATGCGCAGTGTAAATGCCCCTGTAATGAGATGCGCAGTGTAAAGACCCTTGTAATGAGATGTGCAATGTAAAGGCCCCTGTAATGAGATGCGCAGTGTAAAGGCCCCTGTAATGAGATGCGCTGTGTAAAGGCCCCTGTAATGAGATGCGCCGTGTAAAGGACCCTGTAATGAGATGCGCCGTGTAAAGGCCCCTGTAATGAGATGCGCCGTGTAAAGGCCCCTGTAATGAGATGCGCAATGTAAATGCCCCTGTAATGAGATGCGCAGTGTAAATGCCCCGTAATGGGATGCCCAGTGTAAATGCCCCTTAATGAGATGCGCAATGTAAATGCCCCTGTAATGAGATGCGCAGTGTAAATGCCCCTGTAATGACATGCGCAGTGTAAATGCCCCTGTAATGAGATGCGCAGTGTAAATGCCCCTGTAATGAGATGCGCAGTGTAAATGCCCCTGTAATGAGATGCGCAGTGTAAATGCCCCTGTAATGAGATGCGCAGTGTAAATGCCCCGTAATGAGATGCGCAGTGTAAATGACCCTGTAAAGAGATGCGCAGTGTAAATGCCCCTGTAATGAGATGCGCCGTGTAAATGCCCCTGTAATGAGATGCGCCGTGTAAATGCCCCTGTAATGAGATGCGCAGTGTAAATGCCCCTGTAATGAGATGCGCAGTGTAAATGCCCCTGTAATGAGATGCGCAGTGTAAATGCCCCTGTAATGAGATGCGCAGTGTAAATGCCCCTGTAATGAGATGCGCAGTGTAAATGCCCCTGTAATGAGATGCTCAGTGTAAATTCCCCTGTAATGAGATGCGCAGTGTAAATGCCCCTGTAATGAGATGCGCAGTGTAAATGCCCCTGTAATGAGATGCGCAGTGTAAAGACCCTTGTAATGAGATGCGCAATGTAAAGGCCCCTGTAATGAGATGCGCAGTGTAAAGGCCCCTGTAATGAGATGCGCTGTGTAAAGGCCCCTGTAATGAGATGCGCCGTGTAAAGGACCCTGTAATGAGATGCGCCGTGTAAAGGCCCCTGTAATGAGATGCGCAGTGTAAATGCCTCTGTAATGAGATGCGCAGTGTAAATGCCCCGTAATGAGATGCGCAGTGTAAATGCCCCTGTAATGAGATGCGCAGTGTAAATGCCCCTGTAATGAGATGCGCCGTGTAAATGCCCCTGTAATGAGATGCGCCGTGTAAATGCCCCTGTAATGAGATGCGCCGTGTAAATGCCCCTGTAATGAGATGCGCAGTGTAAATGCCCCTGTAATGAGATGCGCAGTGTAAATGCCCCTGTAATGAGATGCGCAGTGTAAATGCCCCTGTAATGAGATGCGCAGTGTAAATGCCCCTGTAATGAGATGCGCAGTGTAAATGCCCCTGTAATGAGATGCGCAGTGTAAATGCCCCTGTAATGAGATGCGCAGTGTAAAGACCCTTGTAATGAGATGCGCAATGTAAAGGCCCCTGTAATGAGATGCGCAGTGTAAAGGCCCCTGTAATGAGATGCGCAATGTAAATGCCCCTGTAATGAGATGCGCAGTGTAAATGCCCCTGTAATGACATGCGCAGTGTAAATGCCCCTGTAATGAGATGCGCAGTGTAAATGCCCCTGTAATGAGATGCGCAGTGTAAATGCCCCTGTAATGAGATGCGCAGTGTAAATGCCCCTGTAATGAGATGCGCAGTGTAAATGCCCCGTAATGAGATGCGCAGTGTAAATGACCCTGTAATGAGATGCGCAGTGTAAATGCCCCTGTAATGAGATGCGCCGTGTAAATGCCCCTGTAATGAGATGCGCCGTGTAAATGCCCCTGTAATGAGATGCGCAGTGTAAATGCCCCTGTAATGAGATGCGCAGTGTAAATGCCCCTGTAATGAGATGCGCAGTGTAAATGCCCCTGTAATGAGATGCGCAGTGTAAATGCCCCTGTAATGAGATGCTCAGTGTAAATTCCCCTGTAATGAGATGCGCAGTGTAAATGCCCCTGTAATGAGATGCGCAGTGTAAATGCCCCTGTAATGAGATGCGCAGTGTAAAGACCCTTGTAATGAGATGCGCAATGTAAAGGCCCCTGTAATGAGATGCGCAGTGTAAAGGCCCCTGTAATGAGATGCGCTGTGTAAAGGCCCCTGTAATGAGATGCGCCGTGTAAAGGACCCTGTAATGAGATGCGCCGTGTAAAGGCCCCTGTAATGAGATGCGCAGTGTAAATGCCTCTGTAATGAGATGCGCAGTGTAAATGCCCCGTAATGAGATGCGCAGTGTAAATGCCCCTGTAATGAGATGCGCAGTGTAAATGCCCCTGTAATGAGATGCGCCGTGTAAATGCCCCTGTAATGAGATGCGCCGTGTAAATGCCCCTGTAATGAGATGCGCAGTGTAAATGCCCCTGTAATGAGATGCGCAGTGTAAATGCCCCTGTAATGAGATGCGCAGTGTAAATGCCCCTGTAATGAGATGCGCAGTGTAAATGCCCCTGTAATGAGATGCGCAGTGTAAATGCCCCTGTAATGAGATGCGCAGTGTAAAGACCCTTGAAATGAGATGCGCAATGTAAAGGCCCCTGTAATGAGATGCGCAGTGTAAAGGCCCCTGTAATGAGATGCGCTGTGTAAAGGCCCCTGTAATGAGATGCGCCGTGTAAAGGCCCCTGTAATGAGATGCGCAATGTAAATGCCCCTGTAATGAGATGCGCAGTGTAAATGCCCCGTAATGGGATGCCCAGTGTAAATGCCCCTTAATGAGATGCACAGTGTAAATGCCCTGTAATGAGATGCGCAGTGTAAATGCCCCGTAATGAGATGCACAGTGTAAATGCCCCTGTAATGACATGCGCAGTGTAAATGCCCCTGTAATGAGATGCGCAGTGTAAATGCCCCTGTAATGAGATGCGCAGTGTAAATGCCCCTGTAATGAGAAGCGCAGTGTAAATGCCCCTGTAATGAAATGCGCAGTGTAAATGCCACTGTAATGAGATGCGCAGTGTAAAGGCCCTTGTAATGAGATGCGCAGTGTAAAGGCCCCTGTAATGAGATGCGCAGTGTAAAGGCCCCTGTAATGAGATGTGCTGTGTAAAGGCCCCTGTAATGAGATGCGCCATGTAAAGGCCCCTGTAATGAGATGCGCCGTGTAAAGGCCCCTCTAATGAGATGCGCCGTGTAAAGGCCCCTGTAATGAGATGCGCAATGTAAAGCCCCTGTAATGAGATGCGCAGTGTAAATGCCCCTGTAATGAGATGCGCAGTGTAAATGCCCCTGTAATGAGATGCGCAGTGTAAATGCCCCTGTAATGAGATGCGCAGTGTAAATGCCCCTGTAATAAGATGCACAGTGTAAATTCCCCTGTTATGACATGCGCAGTGTAAATGCCCCTGTAATGACATGCGCAGTGTAAATGCCCCTGTAATGACATGCGCAGTGTAAATGCCCTGTAATGAGATGCGCAGTGTAAATGCCCCTGTAATGAGATGCGCAGTGTAAATGCCCCTGTAATGAGATGCGCCGTGTAAAGGCCCCTGTAATGAGATGCGCCGTGTAAAGGCCCCTCAAATGAGATGCGCCGTGTAAAGGCCCCTGTAATGAGATGCGCAATGTAAATGCCCCTGTAATGAGATGCGCAGTGTAAATGCCCCGTAATGGGATGCCCAGTGTAAATGCCCCTTAATGAGATGCACAGTGTAAATGCCCTTTAATGAGATGCGCAGTGTAAATGCCCCGTAATGAGATGCACAGTGTAAATTCCCCTGTAATGACATGCGCAGTGTAAATGCCCCTGTAATGAGATGTGCAGTGTAAATGCCCCTGTAATGAGATGCGCAGTGTAAATGCCCCTGTAATGAGATGCGCAGTGTAAATGCCCCTGTAATGAGATGCGCAGTGTAAATGCCCCGTAATGAGATGCGCAGTGTAAATGCCCCTGTAATGAGATGCGCAGTGTAAATGCCCCTGTAATGAGATGCGCAGTGTAAATGCCCCTGTAATGAGATGCCCAGTGTAAATGCCCCTGTAATGAGATGCACAGTGTAAATGCACCGTAATGAGATGCGCAGTGTAAAGGACCCTGTAATGAGATGCGCAGTGTAAATGCCCCTGTAATGAGATGCGCAGTGTAAATGCCCCTGTAATGAGATGCGCAGTGTAAATGCCCCTGTTATGAGATGCGCAGTTTAAATGCCCCTGTAATGAGATGCGCCGTGTAAAGGCCCCTGTAATGAGATGCGCAATGTAAATGCCCCTGTAATGAGATGCGCAGTGTAAATGCCCCGTAATGGGATGCCCAGTGTAAATGCCCCTTAATGAGATGCACATTGTAAATGCCCTGTAATGAGATGCGCAGTGTAAATGCCCCGTAATGAGATGCACAGTGTAAATTCCCCTGTAATGACATGCGCAGTGTAAATGCCCCTGTAATGAGATGTGCAGTGTAAATGCCCCTGTAATGAGATGCGCAGTGTAAATGCCCCTCTAATGAGATGCGCAGTGTAAATGCCCCTGTAATGAGATGCGCAGTGTAAATGCCCCGTAATGAGATGCGCAGTGTAAATGCCCCTGTAATGAGATGCGCAGTGTAAATGCCCCTGTAATGAGATGCGCAGTGTAAATGCCCCTGTAATGAGATGCCCAGTGTAAATGCCCCTGTAATGAGATGCACAGTGTAAATGCCCCGTAATGAGATGCGCAGTGTAAAGGACCCTGTAATGAGATGCGCAGTGTAAATGCCCCTGTAATGAGATGTGCAGTGTAAATGCCCCTGTAATGAGATGCGCAGTGTAAATGCCCCTGTAATGAGATGCGCAGTGTAAATGCCCCTGTTATGAGATGCGCAGTTTAAATGCCCCTGTAATGAGATGCGCAGTGTAAATGCCACTTTAATGAGATGCGCAGTGTAAAGACCCTTGTAATGAGATGCGCAATGTAAAGGCCCCTGTAATGAGATGCGCAGTGTAAAGGCCCCTGTAATGAGATGCGCTGTGTAAAGGCCCCTGTAATGAGATGCGCCGTGTAAAGGCCCCTGTAATGAGATGCGCCGTGTAAAGGCCCCTGTAATGAGATGCGCCGTGTAAAGGCCCCTGTAATGAGATGCGCAATGTAAATGCCCCTGTAATGAGATGCGCAGTGTAAATGCCCCGTAATGGGATACCCAGTGTAAATGCCCCTTAATGAGATGCGCCATGTAAAGGCCCCTGTAATGAGATGCGCCGTGTAAAGGCACCTGTAATGAGATGCGCAGTGTAAATGCCCCGTAATGGGATGCTCAGTGTAAATGTCCCTTAATGAGATGCACAGTGTAAATGCCCTGTAATGAGATGCGCAGTGTAAATGCCCTGTAATGAGATGCGCAGTGTAAATGCCCCGTAATAAGATGCACAGTGTAAATTCCCCTGTTATGACATGCGCAGTGTAAATGCCCCTGTAATGACATGCGCAGTGTAAATGCCCCTGTAATGACATGCGCAGTGTAAATGCCCCTGTAATGAGATGCGCAGTGTAAATGCCCTTGTAATGAGATGCGCAGTGTAAATGCCCCTGTAATGAGATGCGCAGTGTAAATGCCCCTGTAATGAGATGCGCAGTGTAAATGCCCCGTAATGAGATGCGCAGTGTAAATGCCCCTGTAAGGAGATGCGCAGTGTAAATGCCCCTGTAATGAGATGCGCAGTGTAAATGCCCCTGTAATGAGATGCGCAGTGTAAATGCCCCTGTAAGGAGATGCGCAGTGTAAATGCCCCTGTAATGAGATGCGCAGTGTAAATGCCCCTGTAATGAGATGCGCAGTGTAAAGGCCCCTGTAATGAGATGCCCAGTGTAAATGCCCCTGTAATGAGATGCGCAGTGTAAATGCCCCGTAATGATATGCGCAGTGTAAAGGACCCTGTATTGAGATGCGCAGTGTAAAAGCCCCGTAATGAGATGCGCAGTGTAAATGCCCCTGTAATGAGATGCGCAGTGTAAATGCCCCTGTAATGAGATGCGCAGTGTAAATGCCCCTGTAATGAGATGCGCAGTGTAAATGCCCCTGTAATGAGATGCGCAGTGTAAATGCCCCTGTAATGAGATGCGCAGTTTAAATGCCCCTGTAATGAGATGCGCAGTGTAAAGGCCCCTGTAATGAGATGCGCAGTGTAAAGGCCCCTGTAATGAGTTGCGCAGTGTAAAGGCCCCTGTAATGAGATGCGCAGTGTAAAGGCCCCTGTAATGAGATGCGCAGTGTAAAGGCCCCTGTAATGAGATGCGCAGTGTAAAGGCCCCTGTAATGAGATGCGCAGTGTAAAGGCCCCTGTAATGAGATGCGCATTACTAAAGGTCTAAGGAGCTCTGAAAATGAACGTGCGCGTCTTTCACTCTTCCCGAGGGACTTAGAAGAATTTTGTGATATTTTTTATTAAAATGGTGTACTGTATAAGGGTATATATATAAATATATTTTATGCACTGTATATGAGCTGGCGATTTCTAAGTCTGTGGTTCCGAGAGGGGGTAACCAGGCTCACTAATAAAGGTCAAGCCACTTGGCTGCCAGAATGCCCTGCTTCAGCACAGACCAGAAATGCATTGTGATAAGCGTATCCCCGGTATAGTCAGGGGTTAATGGGAGTCGTCCCCGTCCCCCCAGTATACGGCCAGAACCATGGACCCGGTACTTGTGGTTCGGACTCTCTCCAACCAGCCATAATGTTGTGAGAGTGAAATTATGTCTAAGTCCAGCTTTGGTACATTAGAAGCAACTCTGAAACTTAACCTAAGCGTTTTTCGAAGCTACCTTTTGGCTAACTTCTTATAGGAAGATCTAGGAGCTCTGAAAATGAACGTGCGCGTCTTTCACTCTTCCCGAGGGACTTAGAAGAATTTTGTGATATTTTTTATTAAAATGGTGTATAAGGGTATATATATAAATATATTTTATGCACTGTATATGAGCTGGCGATTTCTAAGTCTGTGGTTCCGAGAGGGGGTAACCAGGCTCACTAATAAAGGTCAAGCCACTTGGCTGCCAGCACAGACCAGAAAGGCATTGTGATAAGCGTATCCCCGGTATAGTCAGGGGTTAATGGGAGTCGTCCCCGTCCCCCCAGTATACGGAACCATGGACCCGGTACTTGTGGTTCGGACTGTCTCCAACCAGCCATAATGTTGTGAGAGTGAAATTATGTCTAAGTCCAGCTTTGGTACATTAGAAGCAACTCTGAAACTTAACCTAAGCGTTTTTCGAAGCTACTTTTTGGCTAACTTCTTATAGGAAGGTCTAGGAGCTCTGAAAATGAACGTGCGCGTCTTCCACTCTTCCGGAGGGACTTAGAAGAAATTTGTGATATTTTTTATTAAAATGGTGTATAAGGGTATATATATAAATATATTTTATGCACTGTATATGAGCTGGCGATTTCTAAGTCTGTGGTTCCGAGAGGGGGTAACCAGGCTCACTAATAAAGGTCAAGCCACTTGGCTGCCAGAATGCCCTGCTTCAGCACAGACCAGAAAGGCTCTGAAAATGAACGTGCGCGTCTTTCACTCTTCCCGAGGGACTTAGAAGAATTTTGTGATATTTTTTATTAAATGGTGTATAAGGGTATATATATAAATATATTTTATGCACTGTATATGAGCTGGCGATTTCTAAGTCTGTGGTTCCGAGAGGGGGTAACCAGGCTCACTAATAAAGGTCAAGCCACTTGGCTGCCAGAATGCCCTGCTTCAGCACAGACCAGAAAGGCATTGTGATAAGCATATCCCCGGTATAGTCAGGGGTTAATGGGAGTCGTCCCCGTCCCCCCAGTATACGGCCAGAACCATGGACCCGGTACTTGTGGTTCGGACTCTCTCCAACCAGCCATAATGTTGTGAGAGTGAAATTATGTCTAAGTCCAGCTTTGGTACATTAGAAGCAACTCTGAAACTTAACCTAAGCGTTTTTCGAAACTACTTTTTGGCTAACTTCTTATAGGAAGGTGTAGGAGATCTGAAAATGAACGTGCGCGTCTTTCACTCTTCCCGAGGGACTTAGAAGAATTTTGTGATATTTTTTATTAAAATGGTGTATAAGGGTATATATATAAATATTTTTTATGCACTGTATATGAGCTGGCGATTTCTAAGTCTGTGGTTCCGAGAGGGGGTAACCAGGCTCACTAATAAAGGTCAAGCCACTTGGCTGCCAGAATGCCCTGCTTCAGCACAGACCAGAAAGGCATTGTGATAAGCGTATCCCCGGTATAGTCAGGGGTTAATGGGAGTCGTCCCCGTCCCCCCAGTATACGGCCAGAACCATGGACCCGGTACTTGTGGTTCGGACTCTCTCCAACCAGCCATAATGTTGTGAGAGTGAAATTATGTCTAAGTCCAGCTTTGGTACATTAGAAGCAACTCTGAAACTTCACCTAAGCGTTTTTCGAAGCTACTTTTTGGCTAACTTCTTATAGGAAGGTCTAGGAGCTCTGAAAATGAACGTGCGCGTCTTCCACTCTTCCCGAGGGACTTAGAAGAAATTTGTGATATTTTTTATTAAAATGGTGTATAAGGGTATATATATAAATATATTTTATGCACTGTATATGAGCTGGCGATTTCTAAGTCTGTGGTTCCGAGAGGGGGTAACCAGGCTCACTAATAAAGGTCAAGCCACTTGGCTGCCAGCACAGACCAGAAAGGCATTGTGATAAGCGTATCCCCGGTATAGTCAGGGGTTAATGGGAGTCGTCCCCGTCCCCCCAGTATACGGAACCATGGACCCGGTACTTGTGGTTCGGACTGTCTCCAACCAGCCATAATGTTGTGAGAGTGAAATTATGTCTAAGTCCAGCTTTGGTACATTAGAAGCAACTCTGAAACTTAACCTAAGCGTTTTTCGAAGCTACTTTTTGGCTAACTTCTTATAGGAAGGTCTAGGAGCTCTGAAAATGAACGTGCGCGTCTTCCACTCTTCCGGAGGGACTTAGAAGAAATTTGTGATATTTTTTATTAAAATGGTGTATAAGGGTATATATATAAATATATTTTATGCACTGTATATGAGCTGGCGATTTCTAAGTCTGTGGTTCCGAGAGGGGGTAACCAGGCTCACTAATAAAGGTCAAGCCACTTGGCTGCCAGAATGCCCTGCTTCAGCACAGACCAGAAAGGCTCTGAAAATGAACGTGCGCGTCTTTCACTCTTCCCGAGGGACTTAGAAGAATTTTGTGATATTTTTTATTAAATGGTGTATAAGGGTATATATATAAATATATTTTATGCACTGTATATGAGCTGGCGATTTCTAAGTCTGTGGTTCCGAGAGGGGGTAACCAGGCTCACTAATAAAGGTCAAGCCACTTGGCTGCCAGAATGCCCTGCTTCAGCACAGACCAGAAAGGCATTGTGATAAGCATATCCCCGGTATAGTCAGGGGTTAATGGGAGTCGTCCCCGTCCCCCCAGTATACGGCCAGAACCATGGACCCGGTACTTGTGGTTCGGACTCTCTCCAACCAGCCATAATGTTGTGAGAGTGAAATTATGTCTAAGTCCAGCTTTGGTACATTAGAAGCAACTCTGAAACTTAACCTAAGCGTTTTTCGAAACTACTTTTTGGCTAACTTCTTATAGGAAGGTGTAGGAGATCTGAAAATGAACGTGCGCGTCTTTCACTCTTCCCGAGGGACTTAGAAGAATTTTGTGATATTTTTTATTAAAATGGTGTATAAGGGTATATATATAAATATTTTTTATGCACTGTATATGAGCTGGCGATTTCTAAGTCTGTGGTTCCGAGAGGGGGTAACCAGGCTCACTAATAAAGGTCAAGCCACTTGGCTGCCAGAATGCCCTGCTTCAGCACAGACCAGAAAGGCATTGTGATAAGCGTATCCCCGGTATAGTCAGGGGTTAATGGGAGTCGTCCCCGTCCCCCCAGTATACGGCCAGAACCATGGACCCGGTACTTGTGGTTCGGACTCTCTCCAACCAGCCATAATGTTGTGAGAGTGAAATTATGTCTAAGTCCAGCTTTGGTACATTAGAAGCAACTCTGAAACTTCACCTAAGCGTTTTTCGAAGCTACTTTTTGGCTAACTTCTTATAGGAAGGTCTAGGAGCTCTGAAAATGAACGTGCGCGTCTTCCACTCTTCCCGAGGGACTTAGAAGAAATTTGTGATATTTTTTATTAAAATGGTGTATAAGGGTATATATATAAATATATTTTATGCACTGTATATGAGCTGGCGATTTCTAAGTCTGTGGTTCCGAGAGGGGGTAACCAGGCTCACTAATAAAGGTCAAGCCACTTGGCTGCCAGAATGCCCTGCTCAGCACAGACCAGAAAGGCATTGTGATAAACGTATCCCCGGTATAGTCAGGGGTTAATGGGAGTCGTCCCCGTCCCCCCAGTATACGGCCAGAACCATGGACCCGGTACTTGTGGTTCGGACTCTCTCCAACCAGCCATAATGTTGTGAGAGTGAAATTATGTCTAAGTCCAGCTTTGGTACATTAGAAGCAACTCTGAAACTTAACCTAAGCGTTTTTCGAAGCTACTTTTTGGCTAACTTCTTATAGGAAGGTCTAGGAGCTCTGAAAATGAACGTGCGCGTCTTCCACTCTTCCCGAGGGACTTAGAAGAAATTTGTGATATTTTTTATTAAAATGGTGTATAAGGGTATATATATAAATATATTTTATGCACTGTATATGAGCTGGCGATTTCTAAGTCTGTGGTTCCGAGAGGGGGTAACCAGGCTCACTAATAAAGGTCAAGCCACTTGGCTGCCAGAATGCCCTGCTTCAGCACAGACCAGAAAGGCATTGTGATAAGCGTATCCCCGGTATAGTCAGGGGTTAATGGGAGTCGTCCCCGTCCCCCCAGTATACGGCCAGAACCATGGACCCGGTACTTGTGGTTAGGACTGTCTCCAACCAGCCATAATGTTGTGAGAGTGAAATTATGTCTAAGTCCAGCTTTGGTACATTAGAAGAAACTCTGAAACTTAACCTAAGCGTTTTTCGAAGCTACTTTTTGGCTAACTTCTTATAGGAAGGTCTAGGAGCTCTGAAAATGAACGTGCGCGTCTTTCACTCTTCCCGAGGGACTTAGAAGAATTTTGTGATATTTTTTATTAAAATGGTGTATAAGGGTATATATATAAATATATTTTATGCACTGTATATGAGCTGGCGATTTCTAAGTCTGTGGTTCCGAGAGGGGGTAACCAGGCTCACTAATAAAGGTCAAGCCACTTGGCTGCCAGAATGCCCTGCTTCAGCACAGACCAGAAAGGCATTGTGATAAGCGTATCCCCCGTATAGTCAGGGGTTAATGGGAGTCGTCCCCGTCCCCCCAGTATACGGCCAGAACCATGGACCCGGTACTTGTGGTTCGGACTGTCTCCAACCAGCCATAATGTTGTGAGAGTGAAATTATGTCTAAGTCCAGCTTTGGTATATTAGAAGCAACTCTGAAACTTAACCTAAGCGTTTTTCGAAGCTACTTTATGGCTAACTTCTTATAGGAAGGTCTAGGAGCTCTGAAAATGAACGTGCGCGTCTTTCACTCTTCCCGAGGGACTTAGAAGAAATTTGTGATATTTTTTATTAAAATGGTGTATAAGGGTATATATATAAATATATTTTATGCACTGTATATGAGCTGGCGATTTCTAATTCTGTGGTTCAGAGAGGGGGTAACCAGGCTCACTAATAAAGGTCAAGCCACTTGGCTGCCAGAATGCCCTGCTTCAGCACAGACCAGAAAGGCATTGTGATAAGCGTATCCCCGGTATAGTCAGGGGTTAATGGGAGTCGTCCCCGTCCCCCCAGTATACGGCCAGAACCATGGACCCGGTACTTGTGGTTCGGACTCTCTCCAACCAGCCATAATGTTGTGAGAGTGAAATTATGTCTAAGTCCAGCTTTGGTACATTAGAAGCAACTCTGAAACTTAACCTAAGCGTTTTTCGAAGCTACTTTTTGGCTTTCTTATAGGAAGGTCTAGGAGCTCTGAAAATGAACGTGCGCGTCTTTCACTCTTCCCGAGGGACTTAGAAGAATTTTGTGATATTTTTTATTAAATGGTGTATAAGGGTATATATATAAATATATTTTATGCACTGTATATGAGCTGGCGATTTCTAAGTCTGTGGTTCCGAGAGGGGGTAACCAGGCTCACTAATAAAGGTCAAGCCACTTGGCTGCCAGAATGCCCTGCTTCAGCACAGACCAGAAAGGCATTGTGATAAGCGTATCCCCGGTATAGTCAGGGGTTAATGGGAGTCGTCCCCGTCCCCCAGTATACGGAACCATGGACCCGGTACTTGTGGTTCGGACTGTCTCCAACCAGCCATAATGTTGTGAGAGTGAAATTATGTCTAAGTCCAGCTTTGGTACATTAGAAGCAACTCTGAAACTTAACCTAAGCGTTTTTCGAAGCTACTTTTTGGCTAACTTCTTATAGGAAGGTCTAGGAGCTCTGAAAATGAACGTGCGCGTCTTCCACTCTTCCGGAGGGACTTAGAAGAAATTTGTGATATTTTTTATTAAAATGGTGTATAAGGGTATATATATAAATATATTTTATGCACTGTATATGAGCTGGCGATTTCTAAGTCTGTGGTTCCGAGAGGGGGTAACCAGGCTCACTAATAAAGGTCAAGCCACTTGGCTGCCAGAATGCCCTGCTTCAGCACAGACCAGAAAGGCATTGTGATAAGCGTATCCCCAGTATAGTCAGGGGTTAATGGGAGTCGTCCCCGTCCCCCCAGTATACGGCCAGAACCATGGACCCGGTACTTGTGGTTCGGACTGTCTCCAACCAGCCATAATGTTGTGAGAGTGAAATTATGTCTAAGTCCAGCTTTGGTACATTAGAAGCAACTCTGAAACTTAACCTAAGCGTTTTTCGAAGCTACTTTTTGGCTAACTTCTTATAGGAAGGTCTAGGAGCTCTGAAAATGAACGTGCGCGTCTTTCACTCTTCCCGAGGGACTTAGAAGAATTTTGTGATATTTTTTATTAAATGGTGTATAAGGGTATATATATAAATATTTTTTATGCACTGTATATGAGCTGGCGATTTCTAAGTCTGTGGTTCCGAGAGGGGGTAACCAGGCTCACTAATAAAGGTCAAGCCACTTGGCTGCCAGAATGCCCTGCTTCAGCACAGACCAGAAAGGCATTGTGATAAGCGTATCCCCGGTATAGTCAGGGGTTAATGGGAGTCGTCCCCGTCCCCCCAGTATACGGCCAGAACCATGGACCCGGTACTTGTGGTTCGGACTCTCTCCAACCAGCCATAATGTTGTGAGAGTGAAATTATGTCTAAGTCCAGCTTTGGTACATTAGAAGCAACTCTGAAACTTCACCTAAGCGTTTTTCGAAGCTACTTTTTGGCTAACTTCTTATAGGAAGGTCTAGGAGCTCTGAAAATGAACGTGCGCGTCTTCCACTCTTCCCGAGGGACTTAGAAGAAATTTGTGATATTTTTTATTAAAATGGTGTATAAGGGTATATATATAAATATATTTTATGCACTGTATATGAGCTGGCGATTTCTAAGTCTGTGGTTCCGAGAGGGGGTAACCAGGCTCACTAATAAAGGTCAAGCCACTTGGCTGCCAGAATGCCCTGCTCAGCACAGACCAGAAAGGCATTGTGATAAACGTATCCCCGGTATAGTCAGGGGTTAATGGGAGTCGTCCCCGTCCCCCCAGTATACGGCCAGAACCATGGACCCGGTACTTGTGGTTCGGACTCTCTCCAACCAGCCATAATGTTGTGAGAGTGAAATTATGTCTAAGTCCAGCTTTGGTACATTAGAAGCAACTCTGAAACTTAACCTAAGCGTTTTTCGAAGCTACTTTTTGGCTAACTTCTTATAGGAAGGTCTAGGAGCTCTGAAAATGAACGTGCGCGTCTTCCACTCTTCCCGAGGGACTTAGAAGAAATTTGTGATATTTTTTATTAAAATGGTGTATAAGGGTATATATATAAATATATTTTATGCACTGTATATGAGCTGGCGATTTCTAAGTCTGTGGTTCCGAGAGGGGGTAACCAGGCTCACTAATAAAGGTCAAGCCACTTGGCTGCCAGAATGCCCTGCTTCAGCACAGACCAGAAAGGCATTGTGATAAGCGTATCCCCGGTATAGTCAGGGGTTAATGGGAGTCGTCCCCGTCCCCCCAGTATACGGCCAGAACCATGGACCCGGTACTTGTGGTTAGGACTGTCTCCAACCAGCCATAATGTTGTGAGAGTGAAATTATGTCTAAGTCCAGCTTTGGTACATTAGAAGAAACTCTGAAACTTAACCTAAGCGTTTTTCGAAGCTACTTTTTGGCTAACTTCTTATAGGAAGGTCTAGGAGCTCTGAAAATGAACGTGCGCGTCTTTCACTCTTCCCGAGGGACTTAGAAGAATTTTGTGATATTTTTTATTAAAATGGTGTATAAGGGTATATATATAAATATATTTTATGCACTGTATATGAGCTGGCGATTTCTAAGTCTGTGGTTCCGAGAGGGGGTAACCAGGCTCACTAATAAAGGTCAAGCCACTTGGCTGCCAGAATGCCCTGCTTCAGCACAGACCAGAAAGGCATTGTGATAAGCGTATCCCCCGTATAGTCAGGGGTTAATGGGAGTCGTCCCCGTCCCCCCAGTATACGGCCAGAACCATGGACCCGGTACTTGTGGTTCGGACTGTCTCCAACCAGCCATAATGTTGTGAGAGTGAAATTATGTCTAAGTCCAGCTTTGGTATATTAGAAGCAACTCTGAAACTTAACCTAAGCGTTTTTCGAAGCTACTTTATGGCTAACTTCTTATAGGAAGGTCTAGGAGCTCTGAAAATGAACGTGCGCGTCTTTCACTCTTCCCGAGGGACTTAGAAGAAATTTGTGATATTTTTTATTAAAATGGTGTATAAGGGTATATATATAAATATATTTTATGCACTGTATATGAGCTGGCGATTTCTAATTCTGTGGTTCAGAGAGGGGGTAACCAGGCTCACTAATAAAGGTCAAGCCACTTGGCTGCCAGAATGCCCTGCTTCAGCACAGACCAGAAAGGCATTGTGATAAGCGTATCCCCGGTATAGTCAGGGGTTAATGGGAGTCGTCCCCGTCCCCCCAGTATACGGCCAGAACCATGGACCCGGTACTTGTGGTTCGGACTCTCTCCAACCAGCCATAATGTTGTGAGAGTGAAATTATGTCTAAGTCCAGCTTTGGTACATTAGAAGCAACTCTGAAACTTAACCTAAGCGTTTTTCGAAGCTACTTTTTGGCTTTCTTATAGGAAGGTCTTGGAGCTCTGAAAATGAACGTGCGCGTCTTTCACTCTTCCCGAGGGACTTAGAAGAATTTTGTGATATTTTTTATTAAATGGTGTATAAGGGTATATATATAAATATATTTTATGCACTGTATATGAGCTGGCGATTTCTAAGTCTGTGGTTCCGAGAGGGGGTAACCAGGCTCACTAATAAAGGTCAAGCCACTTGGCTGCCAGAATGCCCTGCTTCAGCACAGACCAGAAAGGCATTGTGATAAGCGTATCCCCGGTATAGTCAGGGGTTAATGGGAGTCGTCCCCGTCCCCCAGTATACGGAACCATGGACCCGGTACTTGTGGTTCGGACTGTCTCCAACCAGCCATAATGTTGTGAGAGTGAAATTATGTCTAAGTCCAGCTTTGGTACATTAGAAGCAACTCTGAAACTTAATCTAAGCGTTTTTCGAAGCTACTTTTTGGCTAACTTCTTATAGGAAGGTCTAGGAGCTCTGAAAATGAACGTGCGCGTCTTCCACTCTTCCGGAGGGACTTAGAAGAAATTTGTGATATTTTTTATTAAAATGGTGTATAAGGGTATATATATAAATATATTTTATGCACTGTATATGAGCTGGCGATTTCTAAGTCTGTGGTTCCGAGAGGGGGTAACCAGGCTCACTAATAAAGGTCAAGCCACTTGGCTGCCAGAATGCCCTGCTTCAGCACAGACCAGAAAGGCATTGTGATAAGCGTATCCCCAGTATAGTCAGGGGTTAATGGGAGTCGTCCCCGTCCCCCCAGTATACGGCCAGAACCATGGACCCGGTACTTGTGGTTCGGACTGTCTCCAACTAGCCATAATGTTGTGAGAGTGAAATTATGTCTAAGTCCAGCTTTGGTACATTAGAAGCAACTCTGAAACTTAACCTAAGCGTTTTTCGAAGCTACTTTTTGGCTAACTTCTTATAGGAAGGTCTAGGAGCTCTGAAAATGAACGTGCGCGTCTTTCACTCTTCCCGAGGGACTTAGAAGAATTTTGTGATATTTTTTATTAAATGGTGTATAAGGGTATATATATAAATATATTTTATGCACTGTATATGAGCTGGCGATTTCTAAGTCTGTGGTTCCGAGAGGGGGTAACCAGGCTCACTAATAAAGGTCAAGCCACTTGGCTGCCAGAATGCCCTGCTTCAGCACAGACCAGAAAGGCATTGTGATAAGCATATCCCCGGTATAGTCAGGGGTTAATGGGAGTCGTCCCCGTCCCCCCAGTATACGGCCAGAACCATGGACCCGGTACTTGTGGTTCGGACTCTCTCCAACCAGCCATAATGTTGTGAGAGTGAAATTATGTCTAAGTCCAGCTTTGGTACATTAGAAGCAACTCTGAAACTTAACCTAAGCGTTTTTCGAAACTACTTTTTGGCTAACTTCTTATAGGAAGGTGTAGGAGATCTGAAAATGAACGTGCGCGTCTTTCTCTCTTCCCGAGGGACTTAGAAGAATTTTGTGATATTTTTTATTAAAATGGTGTATAAGGGTATATATATATAAATATTTTTTATGCACTGTATATGAGCTGGCGATTTCTAAGTCTGTGGTTCCGAGAGGGGGTAACCAGGCTCACTAATAAAGGTCAAGCCACTTGGCTGCCAGAATGCCCTGCTTCAGCACAGACCAGAAAGGCATTGTGATAAGCGTATCCCCGGTATAGTCAGGGGTTAATGGGAGTCGTCCCCGTCCCCCCAGTATACGGCCAGAACCATGGACCCGGTACTTGTTGTTCGGACTGTCTCCAACAAGCCATAATGTTGTGAGAGTGAAATTATGTCTAAGTCCAGCTTTGGTACATTAGAAGCAACTCTGAAACTTAACCTAAGCGTTTTTCGAAGCTACTTTTTGGCTAACTTCTTATAGGAAGGTCTAGGAGCTCTGAAAATGAACGTGCGCGTCTTTCACTCTTCCCGAGGGACTTAGAAGAATTTTGTGATATTTTTTATTAAATGGTGTATAAGGGTATATATATAAATATATTTTATGCACTGTATATGAGCTGGCGATTTCTAAGTCTGTGGTTCCGAGAGGGGGTAACCAGGCTCACTAATAAAGGTCAAGCCACTTGGCTGCCAGAATGCCCTGCTTCAGCACAGACCAGAAAGGCATTGTGATAAGCATATCCCCGGTATAGTCAGGGGTTAATGGGAGTCGTCCCCGTCCCCCCAGTATACGGCCAGAACCATGGACCCGGTACTTGTGGTTCGGACTCTCTCCAACCAGCCATAATGTTGTGAGAGTGAAATTATGTCTAAGTCCAGCTTTGGTACATTAGAAGCAACTCTGAAACTTAACCTAAGCGTTTTTCGAAACTACTTTTTGGCTAACTTCTTATAGGAAGGTGTAGGAGATCTGAAAATGAACGTGCGCGTCTTTCACTCTTCCCGAGGGACTTAGAAGAATTTTGTGATATTTTTTATTAAAATGGTGTATAAGGGTATATATATAAATATTTTTTATGCACTGTATATGAGCTGGCGATTTCTAAGTCTGTGGTTCCGAGAGGGGGTAACCAGGCTCACTAATAAAGGTCAAGCCACTTGGCTGCCAGAATGCCCTGCTTCAGCACAGACCAGAAAGGCATTGTGATAAGCGTATCCCCGGTATAGTCAGGGGTTAATGGGAGTCGTCCCCGTCCCCCCAGTATACGGCCAGAACCATGGACCCGGTACTTGTGGTTCGGACTGTCTCCAACCAGCCATAATGTTGTGAGAGTGAAATTATGTCTAAGTCCAGCTTTGGTACATTAGAAGCAACTCTGAAACTTAACCTAAGCGTTTTTCGAAGCTACTTTTTGGCTAACTTCTTATAGGAAGGTCTAGGAGCTCTGAAAATGAACGTGCGCGTCTTTCACTCTTCCCGAGGGACTTAGAAGAATTTTGTGATATTTTTTATTAAAATGGTGTATAAGGGTATATATATAAATATATTTTATGCACTGTATATGAGCTGGCGATTTCTAAGTCTGTGGTTCCGAGAGGGGGTAACCAGGCTCACTAATAAAGGTCAAGCCACTTGGCTGCCAGAATGCCGTGCTTCAGCACAGACCAGAAAGGCATTGTGATAAGCGTATCCCCGGTATAGTCAGGGGTTAATGGGAGTCGTCCCCGTCCCCCCAGTATACGGAACCATGGACCCGGTACTTGTGGTTCGGACTCTCTCCAACCAGCCATAATGTTGTGAGAGTGAAATTATGTCTAAGTCCAGCTTTGGTACATTAGAAGCAACTCTGAAACTTAACCTAAGCGTTTTTCGAAGCTACTTTTTGGCTAACTTCTTATAGGAAGGTCTAGGAGCTCTGAAAATGAACGTGCGCGTCTTTCACTCTTCCCGAGGGACTTAGAAGAATTTTGTGATATTTTTTATTAAATGGTGTATAAGGGTATATATATAAATATATTTTATGCACTGTATATGAGCTGGCGATTTCTAAGTCTGTGGTTCCGAGAGGGGGTAACCAGGCTCACTAATAAAGGTCAAGCCACTTGGCTGCCAGAATGCCCTGCTTCAGCACAGACCAGAAAGGCATTGTGATAAGCATATCCCCGGTATAGTCAGGGGTTAATGGGAGTCGTCCCCGTCCCCCCAGTATACGGCCAGAACCATGGACCCGGTACTTGTGGTTCGGACTCTCTCCAACCAGCCATAATGTTGTGAGAGTGAAATTATGTCTAAGTCCAGCTTTGGTACATTAGAAGCAACTCTGAAACTTAACCTAAGCGTTTTTCGAAACTACTTTTTGGCTAACTTCTTATAGGAAGGTGTAGGAGATCTGAAAATGAACGTGCGCGTCTTTCACTCTTCCCGAGGGACTTAGAAGAATTTTGTGATATTTTTTATTAAATGGTGTATAAGGGTATATATAAATATATTTTATGCACTGTATATGAGCTGGCGATTTCTAAGTCTGTGGTTCCGAGAGGGGGTAACCAGGCTCACTAATAAAGGTCAAGCCACTTGGCTGCCAGAATGCCCTGCTTCAGCACAGACCAGAAAGGCATTGTGATAAGCGTATCCCCGGTATAGTCAGGGGTTAATGGGAGTCGTCCCCGTCCCCCCAGTATACGGCCAGAACCATGGACCCGGTACTTGTGGTTCGGACTCTCTCCAACCAGCCATAATGTTGTGAGAGTGAAATTATGTCTAAGTCCAGCTTTGGTACATTAGAAGCAACTCTGAAACTTAACCTAAGCGTTTTTCGAAGCTACTTTTTGGCTAACTTCTTATAGGAAGGTCTAGGAGCTCTGAAAATGAACGTGCGCGTCTTTCACTCTTCCCGAGGGACTTAGAAGAATTTTGTGATATTTTTTATTAAATGGTGTACAGTATAAGGGTATATATATAAATATATTTTATGCACTGTATATGAGCTGGCGATTTCTAAGTCTGTGGTTCCGAGAGGGGGTAACCAGGCTCACTAATAAAGGTCAAGCCACTTGGCTGCCAGAATGCCCTGCTTCAGCACAGACCAGAAAGGCATTGTGATAAGCATATCCCCGGTATAGTCAGGGGTTAATGGGAGTCGTCCCCGTCCCCCCAGTATACGGCCAGAACCATGGACCCGGTACTTGTGGTTCGGACTCTCTCCAACCAGCCATAATGTTGTGAGAGTGAAATTATGTCTAAGTCCAGCTTTGGTACATTAGAAGCAACTCTGAAACTTAACCTAAGCGTTTTTCGAAACTACTTTTTGGCTAACTTCTTATAGGAAGGTGTAGGAGATCTGAAAATGAACGTGCGCGTCTTTCACTCTTCCCGAGGGACTTAGAAGAATTTTGTGATATTTTTTATTAAAATGGTGTATAAGGGTATATATATAAATATTTTTTATGCACTGTATATGAGCTGGCGATTTCTAAGTCTGTGGTTCCGAGAGGGGGTAACCAGGCTCACTAATAAAGGTCAAGCCACTTGGCTGCCAGAATGCCCTGCTTCAGCACAGACCAGAAAGGCATTGTGATAAGCGTATCCCCGGTATAGTCAGGGGTTAATGGGAGTCGTCCCCGTCCCCCCAGTATACGGCCAGAACCATGGACCCGGTACTTGTGGTTCGGACTCTCTCCAACCAGCCATAATGTTGTGAGAGTGAAATTATGTCTAAGTCCAGATTTGGTACATTAGAAGCAACTCTGAAACTTAACCTAAGCGTTTTTCGAAGCTACTTTTTGGCTAACTTCTTATAGGAAGGTCTAGGAGCTCTGAAAATGAACGTGCGCGTCTTTCACTCTTCCCGAGGGACTTAGAAGAATTTTGTGATATTTTTTATTAAATGGTGTATAAGGGTATATATATAAATATATTTTATGCACTGTATATGAGCTGGCGATTTCTAAGTCTGTGGTTCCGAGAGGGGGTAACCAGGCTCACTAATAAAGGTCAAGCCACTTGGCTGCCAGAATGCCCTGCTTCAGCACAGACCAGAAAGGCATTGTGATAAGCATATCCCCGGTATAGTCAGGGGTTAATGGGAGTCGTCCCCGTCCCCCCAGTATACGGCCAGAACCATGGACCCGGTACTTGTGGTTCGGACTCTCTCCAACCAGCCATAATGTTGTGAGAGTGAAATTATGTCTAAGTCCAGCTTTGGTACATTAGAAGCAACTCTGAAACTTAACCTAAGCGTTTTTCGAAACTACTTTTTGGCTAACTTCTTATAGGAAGGTGTAGGAGATCTGAAAATGAACGTGCGCGTCTTTCACTCTTCCCGAGGGACTTAGAAGAATTTTGTGATATTTTTTATTAAAATGGTGTATAAGGGTATATATATAAATATTTTTTATGCACTGTATATGAGCTGGCGATTTCTAAGTCTGTGGTTCCGAGAGGGGGTAACCAGGCTCACTAATAAAGGTCAAGCCACTTGGCTGCCAGAATGCCCTGCTTCAGCACAGACCAGAAAGGCATTGTGATAAGCGTATCCCCGGTATAGTCAGGGGTTAATGGGAGTCGTCCCCGTCCCCCCAGTATACGGCCAGAACCATGGACCCGGTACTTGTGGTTCGGACTCTCTCCAACCAGCCATAATGTTGTGAGAGTGAAATTATGTCTAAGTCCAGCTTTGGTACATTAGAAGCAACTCTGAAACTTAACCTAAGCGTTTTTCGAAGCTACTTTTTGGCTAACTTCTTATAGGAAGGTCTAGGAGCTCTGAAAATGAACGTGCGCGTCTTCCACTCTTCCCGAGGGACTTAGAAGAAATTTGTGATATTTTTTATTAAAATGGTGTATAAGGGTATATATATAAATATATTTTATGCACTGTATATGAGCTGGCGATTTCTAAGTCTGTGGTTCCGAGAGGGGGTAACCAGGCTCACTAATAAAGGTCAAGCCACTTGGCTGCCAGAATGCCCTGCTCAGCACAGACCAGAAAGGCATTGTGATAAGCGTATCCCCGGTATAGTCAGGGGTTAATGGGAGTCGTCCCCGTCCCCCCAGTATACGGCCAGAACCATGGACCCGGTACTTGTGGTTCGGACTCTCTCCAACCAGCCATAATGTTGTGAGAGTGAAATTATGTCTAAGTCCAGCTTTGGTACATTAGAAGCAACTCTGAAACTTAACCTAAGCGTTTTTCGAAGCTACTTTTTGGCTAACTTCTTATAGGAAGGTCTAGGAGCTCTGAAAATGAACGTGCGCGTCTTCCACTCTTCCCGAGGGACTTAGAAGAAATTTGTGATATTTTTTATTAAAATGGTGTATAAGGGTATATATATAAATATATTTTATGCACTGTATATGAGCTGGCGATTTCTAAGTCTGTGGTTCCGAGAGGGGGTAACCAGGCTCACTAATAAAGGTCAAGCCACTTGGCTGCCAGAATGCCCTGCTTCAGCACAGACCAGAAAGGCATTGTGATAAGCGTATCCCCGGTATAGTCAGGGGTTAATGGGAGTCGTCCCCGTCCCCCCAGTATACGGCCAGAACCATGGACACGGTACTTGTGGTTAGGACTGTCTCCAACCAGCCATAATGTTGTGAGAGTGAAATTATGTCTAAGTCCAGCTTTGGTACATTAGAAGAAACTCTGAAACTTAACCTAAGCGTTTTTTCGAAGCTACTTTTTGGCTAACTTCTTATAGGAAGGTCTAGGAGCTCTGAAAATGAACGTGCGCGTCTTTCACTCTTCCCGAGGGACTTAGAAGAATTTTGTGATATTTTTTATTAAAATGGTGTATAAGGGTATATATATATAAATATTTTTTATGCACTGTATATGAGCTGGCGATTTCTAAGTCTGTGGTTCCGAGAGGGGGTAACCAGGCTCACTAATAAAGGTCAAGCCACTTGGCTGCCAGAATGCCCTGCTTCAGCACAGACCAGAAAGGCATTGTGATAAGCGTATCCCCCGTATAGTCAGGGGTTAATGGGAGTCGTCCCCGTCCCCCCAGTATAC
The DNA here is from genome assembly GCF_040206685.1 of Ascaphus truei. Classification (NCBI taxonomy): domain Eukaryota; kingdom Metazoa; phylum Chordata; class Amphibia; order Anura; family Ascaphidae; genus Ascaphus; species Ascaphus truei. The sequence goes on from NW_027456829.1 coordinate 194,693, forward strand.
GGCCAGAACCATGGACCCGGTACTTGTGGTTCGGACTGTCTCCAACCAGCCATAATGTTGTGAGAGTGAAATTATGTCTAAGTCCAGCTTTGGTATATTAGAAGCAACTCTGAAACTTAACCTAAGCGTTTTTCGAAGCTACTTTTTGGCTAACTTCTTATAGGAAGGTCTAGGAGCTCTGAAAATGAACGTGCGCGTCTTTCACTCTTCCCGAGGGACTTAGAAGAAATTTGTGATATTTTTTATTAAAATGGTGTATAAGGGTATATATATAAATATATTTTATGCACTGTATATGAGCTGGCGATTTCTAATTCTGTGGTTCAGAGAGGGGGTAACCAGGCTCACTAATAAAGGTCAAGCCACTTGGCTGCCAGAATGCCCTGCTTCAGCACAGACCAGAAAGGCATTGTGATAAGCGTATCCCCGGTATAGTCAGGGGTTAATGGGAGTCGTCCCCGTCCCCCCAGTATACGGCCAGAACCATGGACCCGGTACTTGTGGTTCGGACTCTCTCCAACCAGCCATAATGTTGTGAGAGTGAAATTATGTCTAAGTCCAGCTTTGGTACATTAGAAGCAACTCTGAAACTTAACCTAAGCGTTTTTCGAAGCTACTTTTTGGCTTTCTTATAGGAAGGTCTAGGAGCTCTGAAAATGAACGTGCGCGTCTTTCACTCTTCCCGAGGGACTTAGAATAATTTTTTGATATTTTTTATTAAATGGTGTATAAGGGTATATATATAAATATATTTTATGCACTGTATATGAGCTGGCGATTTCTAAGTCTGTGGTTCCGAGAGGGGGTAACCAGGCTCACTAATAAAGGTCAAGCCACTTGGCTGCCAGAATGCCCTGCTTCAGCACAGACCAGAAAGGCATTGTGATAAGCGTATCCCCGGTATAGTCAGGGGTTAATGGGAGTCGTCCCCGTCCCCCAGTATACGGAACCATGGACCCGGTACTTGTGGTTCGGACTGTCTCCAACCAGCCATAATGTTGTGAGAGTGAAATTATGTCTAAGTCCAGCTTTGGTACATTAGAAGCAACTCTGAAACTTAACCTAAGCGTTTTTCGAAGCTACTTTTTGGCTAACTTCTTATAGGAAGGTCTAGGAGCTCTGAAAATGAACGTGCGCGTCTTCCACTCTTCCGGAGGGACTTAGAAGAAATTTGTGATATTTTTTATTAAAATGGTGTATAAGGGTATATATATAAATATATTTTATGCACTGTATATGAGCTGGCGATTTCTAAGTCTGTGGTTCCGAGAGGGGGTAACCAGGCTCACTAATAAAGGTCAAGCCACTTGGCTGCCAGAATGCCCTGCTCAGCACAGACCAGAAAGGCATTGTGATAAGCGTATCCCCGGTATAGTCAGGGGTTAATGGGAGTCGTCCCCGTCCCCCCAGTATACGGCCAGAACCATGGACCCGGTACTTGTGGTTCGGACTCTCTCCAACCAGCCATAATGTTGTGAGAGTGAAATTATGTCTAAGTCCAGCTTTGGTACATTAGAAGCAACTCTGAAACTTAACCTAAGCGTTTTTCGAAGCTACTTTTTGGCTAACTTCTTATAGGAAGGTCTAGGAGCTCTGAAAATGAACGTGCGCGTCTTCCACTCTTCCCGAGGGACTTAGAAGAAATTTGTGATATTTTTTATTAAAATGGTGTATAAGGGTATATATATAAATATATTTTATGCACTGTATATGAGCTGGCGATTTCTAAGTCTGTGGTTCCGAGAGGGGGTAACCAGGCTCACTAATAAAGGTCAAGCCACTTGGCTGCCAGAATGCCCTGCTTCAGCACAGACCAGAAAGGCATTGTGATAAGCGTATCCCCGGTATAGTCAGGGGTTAATGGGAGTCGTCCCCGTCCCCCCAGTATACGGCCAGAACCATGGACACGGTACTTGTGGTTAGGACTGTCTCCAACCAGCCATAATGTTGTGAGAGTGAAATTATGTCTAAGTCCAGCTTTGGTACATTAGAAGAAACTCTGAAACTTAACCTAAGCGTTTTTTCGAAGCTACTTTTTGGCTAACTTCTTATAGGAAGGTCTAGGAGCTCTGAAAATGAACGTGCGCGTCTTTCACTCTTCCCGAGGGACTTAGAAGAATTTTGTGATATTTTTTATTAAAATGGTGTATAAGGGTATATATATATAAATATTTTTTATGCACTGTATATGAGCTGGCGATTTCTAAGTCTGTGGTTCCGAGAGGGGGTAACCAGGCTCACTAATAAAGGTCAAGCCACTTGGCTGCCAGAATGCCCTGCTTCAGCACAGACCAGAAAGGCATTGTGATAAGCGTATCCCCCGTATAGTCAGGGGTTAATGGGAGTCGTCCCCGTCCCCCCAGTATACGGCCAGAACCATGGACCCGGTACTTGTGGTTCGGACTGTCTCCAACCAGCCATAATGTTGTGAGAGTGAAATTATGTCTAAGTCCAGCTTTGGTATATTAGAAGCAACTCTGAAACTTAACCTAAGCGTTTTTCGAAGCTACTTTTTGGCTAACTTCTTATAGGAAGGTCTAGGAGCTCTGAAAATGAACGTGCGCGTCTTTCACTCTTCCCGAGGGACTTAGAAGAAATTTGTGATATTTTTTATTAAAATGGTGTATAAGGGTATATATATAAATATATTTTATGCACTGTATATGAGCTGGCGATTTCTAATTCTGTGGTTCAGAGAGGGGGTAACCAGGCTCACTAATAAAGGTCAAGCCACTTGGCTGCCAGAATGCCCTGCTTCAGCACAGACCAGAAAGGCATTGTGATAAGCGTATCCCCGGTATAGTCAGGGGTTAATGGGAGTCGTCCCCGTCCCCCCAGTATACGGCCAGAACCATGGACCCGGTACTTGTGGTTCGGACTCTCTCCAACCAGCCATAATGTTGTGAGAGTGAAATTATGTCTAAGTCCAGCTTTGGTACATTAGAAGCAACTCTGAAACTTAACCTAAGCGTTTTTCGAAGCTACTTTTTGGCTTTCTTATAGGAAGGTCTAGGAGCTCTGAAAATGAACGTGCGCGTCTTTCACTCTTCCCGAGGGACTTAGAAGAATTTTTTGATATTTTTTATTAAATGGTGTATAAGGGTATATATATAAATATATTTTATGCACTGTATATGAGCTGGCGATTTCTAAGTCTGTGGTTCCGAGAGGGGGTAACCAGGCTCACTAATAAAGGTCAAGCCACTTGGCTGCCAGAATGCCCTGCTTCAGCACAGACCAGAAAGGCATTGTGATAAGCGTATCCCCGGTATAGTCAGGGGTTAATGGGAGTCGTCCCCGTCCCCCAGTATACGGAACCATGGACCCGGTACTTGTGGTTCGGACTGTCTCCAACCAGCCATAATGTTGTGAGAGTGAAATTATGTCTAAGTCCAGCTTTGGTACATTAGAAGCAACTCTGAAACTTAACCTAAGCGTTTTTCGAAGCTACTTTTTGGCTAACTTCTTATAGGAAGGTCTAGGAGCTCTGAAAATGAACGTGCGCGTCTTCCACTCTTCCGGAGGGACTTAGAAGAAATTTGTGATATTTTTTATTAAAATGGTGTATAAGGGTATATATATAAATATATTTTATGCACTGTATATGAGCTGGCGATTTCTAAGTCTGTGGTTCCGAGAGGGGGTAACCAGGCTCACTAATAAAGGTCAAGCCACTTGGCTGCCAGAATGCCCTGCTTCAGCACAGACCAGAAAGGCATTGTGATAAGCGTATCCCCAGTATAGTCAGGGGTTAATGGGAGTCGTCCCCGTCCCCCCAGTATACGGCCAGAACCATGGACCCGGTACTTGTGGTTCGGACTGTCTCCAACCAGCCATAATGTTGTGAGAGTGAAATTATGTCTAAGTCCAGCTTTGGTACATTAGAAGCAACTCTGAAACTTAACCTAAGCGTTTTTCGAAGCTACTTTTTGGCTAACTTCTTATAGGAAGGTCTAGGAGCTCTGAAAATGAACGTGCGCGTCTTTCACTCTTCCCGAGGGACTTAGAAGAATTTTGTGATATTTTTTATTAAATGGTGTATAAGGGTATATATATAAATATATTTTATGCACTGTATATGAGCTGGCGATTTCTAAGTCTGTGGTTCCGAGAGGGGGTAACCAGGCTCACTAATAAAGGTCAAGCCACTTGGCTGCCAGAATGCCCTGCTTCAGCACAGACCAGAAAGGCATTGTGATAAGCATATCCCCGGTATAGTCAGGGGTTAATGGGAGTCGTCCCCGTCCCCCCAGTATACGGCCAGAACCATGGACCCGGTACTTGTGGTTCGGACTCTCTCCAACCAGCCATAATGTTGTGAGAGTGAAATTATGTCTAAGTCCAGCTTTGGTACATTAGAAGCAACTCTGAAACTTAACCTAAGCGTTTTTCGAAGCTACTTTTTGGCTAACTTCTTATAGGAAGGTCTAGGAGCTCTGAAAATGAACGTGCGCGTCTTCCACTCTTCCCGAGGGACTTAGAAGAAATTTGTGATATTTTTTATTAAAATGGTGTATAAGGGTATATATATAAATATATTTTATGCACTGTATATGAGCTGGCGATTTCTAAGTCTGTGGTTCCGAGAGGGGGTAACCAGGCTCACTAATAAAGGTCAAGCCACTTGGCTGCCAGAATGCCCTGCTCAGCACAGACCAGAAAGGCATTGTGATAAGCGTATCCCCGGTATAGTCAGGGGTTAATGGGAGTCGTCCCCGTCCCCCCAGTATACGGCCAGAACCATGGACCCGGTACTTGTGGTTCGGACTCTCTCCAACCAGCCATAATGTTGTGAGAGTGAAATTATGTCTAAGTCCAGCTTTGGTACATTAGAAGCAACTCTGAAACTTAACCTAAGCGTTTTTCGAAGCTACTTTTTGGCTAACTTCTTATAGGAAGGTCTAGGAGCTCTGAAAATGAACGTGCGCGTCTTCCACTCTTCCCGAGGGACTTAGAAGAAATTTGTGATATTTTTTATTAAAATGGTGTATAAGGGTATATATATAAATATATTTTATGCACTGTATATGAGCTGGCGATTTCTAAGTCTGTGGTTCCGAGAGGGGGTAACCAGGCTCACTAATAAAGGTCAAGCCACTTGGCTGCCAGAATGCCCTGCTTCAGCACAGACCAGAAAGGCATTGTGATAAGCGTATCCCCGGTATAGTCAGGGGTTAATGGGAGTCGTCCCCGTCCCCCCAGTATACGGCCAGAACCATGGACACGGTACTTGTGGTTAGGACTGTCTCCAACCAGCCATAATGTTGTGAGAGTGAAATTATGTCTAAGTCCAGCTTTGGTACATTAGAAGAAACTCTGAAACTTAACCTAAGCGTTTTTTCGAAGCTACTTTTTGGCTAACTTCTTATAGGAAGGTCTAGGAGCTCTGAAAATGAACGTGCGCGTCTTTCACTCTTCCCGAGGGACTTAGAAGAATTTTGTGATATTTTTTATTAAAATGGTGTATAAGGGTATATATATATAAATATTTTTTATGCACTGTATATGAGCTGGCGATTTCTAAGTCTGTGGTTCCGAGAGGGGGTAACCAGGCTCACTAATAAAGGTCAAGCCACTTGGCTGCCAGAATGCCCTGCTTCAGCACAGACCAGAAAGGCATTGTGATAAGCGTATCCCCCGTATAGTCAGGGGTTAATGGGAGTCGTCCCCGTCCCCCCAGTATACGGCCAGAACCATGGACCCGGTACTTGTGGTTCGGACTGTCTCCAACCAGCCATAATGTTGTGAGAGTGAAATTATGTCTAAGTCCAGCTTTGGTATATTAGAAGCAACTCTGAAACTTAACCTAAGCGTTTTTCGAAGCTACTTTTTGGCTAACTTCTTATAGGAAGGTCTAGGAGCTCTGAAAATGAACGTGCGCGTCTTTCACTCTTCCCGAGGGACTTAGAAGAAATTTGTGATATTTTTTATTAAAATGGTGTATAAGGGTATATATATAAATATATTTTATGCACTGTATATGAGCTGGCGATTTCTAATTCTGTGGTTCAGAGAGGGGGTAACCAGGCTCACTAATAAAGGTCAAGCCACTTGGCTGCCAGAATGCCCTGCTTCAGCACAGACCAGAAAGGCATTGTGATAAGCGTATCCCCGGTATAGTCAGGGGTTAATGGGAGTCGTCCCCGTCCCCCCAGTATACGGCCAGAACCATGGACCCGGTACTTGTGGTTCGGACTCTCTCCAACCAGCCATAATGTTGTGAGAGTGAAATTATGTCTAAGTCCAGCTTTGGTACATTAGAAGCAACTCTGAAACTTAACCTAAGCGTTTTTCGAAGCTACTTTTTGGCTTTCTTATAGGAAGGTCTAGGAGCTCTGAAAATGAACGTGCGCGTCTTTCACTCTTCCCGAGGGACTTAGAAGAATTTTTTGATATTTTTTATTAAATGGTGTATAAGGGTATATATATAAATATATTTTATGCACTGTATATGAGCTGGCGATTTCTAAGTCTGTGGTTCCGAGAGGGGGTAACCAGGCTCACTAATAAAGGTCAAGCCACTTGGCTGCCAGAATGCCCTGCTTCAGCACAGACCAGAAAGGCATTGTGATAAGCGTATCCCCGGTATAGTCAGGGGTTAATGGGAGTCGTCCCCGTCCCCCAGTATACGGAACCATGGACCCGGTACTTGTGGTTCGGACTGTCTCCAACCAGCCATAATGTTGTGAGAGTGAAATTATGTCTAAGTCCAGCTTTGGTACATTAGAAGCAACTCTGAAACTTAACCTAAGCGTTTTTCGAAGCTACTTTTTGGCTAACTTCTTATAGGAAGGTCTAGGAGCTCTGAAAATGAACGTGCGCGTCTTCCACTCTTCCGGAGGGACTTAGAAGAAATTTGTGATATTTTTTATTAAAATGGTGTATAAGGGTATATATATAAATATATTTTATGCACTGTATATGAGCTGGCGATTTCTAAGTCTGTGGTTCCGAGAGGGGGTAACCAGGCTCACTAATAAAGGTCAAGCCACTTGGCTGCCAGAATGCCCTGCTTCAGCACAGACCAGAAAGGCATTGTGATAAGCGTATCCCCAGTATAGTCAGGGGTTAATGGGAGTCGTCCCCGTCCCCCCAGTATACGGCCAGAACCATGGACCCGGTACTTGTGGTTCGGACTGTCTCCAACCAGCCATAATGTTGTGAGAGTGAAATTATGTCTAAGTCCAGCTTTGGTACATTAGAAGCAACTCTGAAACTTAACCTAAGCGTTTTTCGAAGCTACTTTTTGGCTAACTTCTTATAGGAAGGTCTAGGAGCTCTGAAAATGAACGTGCGCGTCTTTCACTCTTCCCGAGGGACTTAGAAGAATTTTGTGATATTTTTTATTAAATGGTGTATAAGGGTATATATATAAATATATTTTATGCACTGTATATGAGCTGGCGATTTCTAAGTCTGTGGTTCCGAGAGGGGGTAACCAGGCTCACTAATAAAGGTCAAGCCACTTGGCTGCCAGAATGCCCTGCTTCAGCACAGACCAGAAAGGCATTGTGATAAGCATATCCCCGGTATAGTCAGGGGTTAATGGGAGTCGTCCCCGTCCCCCCAGTATACGGCCAGAACCATGGACCCGGTACTTGTGGTTCGGACTCTCTCCAACCAGCCATAATGTTGTGAGAGTGAAATTATGTCTAAGTCCAGCTTTGGTACATTAGAAGCAACTCTGAAACTTAACCTAAGCGTTTTTCGAAGCTACTTTTTGGCTAACTTCTTATAGGAAGGTCTAGGAGCTCTGAAAATGAACGTGCGCGTCTTTCACTCTTCCCGAGGGACTTAGAAGAAATTTGTGATATTTTTTATTAAAATGGTGTATAAGGGTATATATATAAATATATTTTATGCACTGTATATGAGCTGGCGATTTCTAATTCTGTGGTTCAGAGAGGGGGTAACCAGGCTCACTAATAAAGGTCAAGCCACTTGGCTGCCAGAATGCCCTGCTTCAGCACAGACCAGAAAGGCATTGTGATAAGCGTATCCCCGGTATAGTCAGGGGTTAATGGGAGTCGTCCCCGTCCCCCCAGTATACGGCCAGAACCATGGACCCGGTACTTGTGGTTCGGACTCTCTCCAACCAGCCATAATGTTGTGAGAGTGAAATTATGTCTAAGTCCAGCTTTGGTACATTAGAAGCAACTCTGAAACTTAACCTAAGCGTTTTTCGAAGCTACTTTTTGGCTTTCTTATAGGAAGGTCTAGGAGCTCTGAAAATGAACGTGCGCGTCTTTCACTCTTCCCGAGGGACTTAGAAGAATTTTTTGATATTTTTTATTAAATGGTGTATAAGGGTATATATATAAATATATTTTATGCACTGTATATGAGCTGGCGATTTCTAAGTCTGTGGTTCCGAGAGGAGGTAACCAGGCTCACTAATAAAGGTCAAGCCACTTGGCTGCCAGAATGCCCTGCTTCAGCACAGACCAGAAAGGCATTGTGATAAGCGTATCCCCGGTATAGTCAGGGGTTAATGGGAGTCGTCCCCGTCCCCCAGTATACGGAACCATGGACCCGGTACTTGTGGTTCGGACTGTCTCCAACCAGCCATAATGTTGTGAGAGTGAAATTATGTCTAAGTCCAGCTTTGGTACATTAGAAGCAACTCTGAAACTTAACCTAAGCGTTTTTCGAAGCTACTTTTTGGCTAACTTCTTATAGGAAGGTCTAGGAGCTCTGAAAATGAACGTGCGCGTCTTCCACTCTTCCGGAGGGACTTAGAAGAAATTTGTGATATTTTTTATTAAAATGGTGTATAAGGGTATATATATAAATATATTTTATGCACTGTATATGAGCTGGCGATTTCTAAGTCTGTGGTTCCGAGAGGGGGTAACCAGGCTCACTAATAAAGGTCAAGCCACTTGGCTGCCAGAATGCCCTGCTTCAGCACAGACCAGAAAGGCATTGTGATAAGCGTATCCCCAGTATAGTCAGGGGTTAATGGGAGTCGTCCCCGTCCCCCCAGTATACGGCCAGAACCATGGACCCGGTACTTGTGGTTCGGACTGTCTCCAACCAGCCATAATGTTGTGAGAGTGAAATTATGTCTAAGTCCAGCTTTGGTACATTAGAAGCAACTCTGAAACTTAACCTAAGCGTTTTTCGAAGCTACTTTTTGGCTAACTTCTTATAGGAAGGTCTAGGAGCTCTGAAAATGAACGTGCGCGTCTTTCACTCTTCCCGAGGGACTTAGAAGAATTTTGTGATATTTTTTATTAAATGGTGTATAAGGGTATATATATAAATATATTTTATGCACTGTATATGAGCTGGCGATTTCTAAGTCTGTGGTTCCGAGAGGGGGTAACCAGGCTCACTAATAAAGGTCAAGCCACTTGGCTGCCAGAATGCCCTGCTTCAGCACAGACCAGAAAGGCATTGTGATAAGCATATCCCCGGTATAGTCAGGGGTTAATGGGAGTCGTCCCCGTCCCCCCAGTATACGGCCAGAACCATGGACCCGGTACTTGTGGTTCGGACTCTCTCCAACCAGCCATAATGTTGTGAGAGTGAAATTATGTCTAAGTCCAGCTTTGGTACATTAGAAGCAACTCTGAAACTTAACCTAAGCGTTTTTCGAAACTACTTTTTGGCTAACTTCTTATAGGAAGGTGTAGGAGATCTGAAAATGAACGTGCGCGTCTTTCACTCTTCCCGAGGGACTTAGAAGAATTTTGTGATATTTTTTATTAAAATGGTGTATAAGGGTATATATATAAATATTTTTTATGCACTGTATATGAGCTGGCGATTTCTAAGTCTGTGGTTCCGAGAGGGGGTAACCAGGCTCACTAATAAAGGTCAAGCCACTTGGCTGCCAGAATGCCCTGCTTCAGCACAGACCAGAAAGGCATTGTGATAAGCGTATCCCCGGTATAGTCAGGGGTTAATGGGAGTCGTCCCCGTCCCCCCAGTATACGGCCAGAACCATGGACCCGGTACTTGTTGTTCGGACTGTCTCCAACCAGCCATAATGTTGTGAGAGTGAAATTATGTCTAAGTCCAGCTTTGGTACATTAGAAGCAACTCTGAAACTTAACCTAAGCGTTTTTCGAAGCTACTTTTTGGCTAACTTCTTATAGGAAGGTCTAGGAGCTCTGAAAATGAACGTGCGCGTCTTTCACTCTTCCCGAGGGACTTAGAAGAATTTTGTGATATTTTTTATTAAATGGTGTATAAGGGTATATATATAAATATATTTTATGCACTGTATATGAGCTGGCGATTTCTAAGTCTGTGGTTCCGAGAGGGGGTAACCAGGCTCACTAATAAAGGTCAAGCCACTTGGCTGCCAGAATGCCCTGCTTCAGCACAGACCAGAAAGGCATTGTGATAAGCATATCCCCGGTATAGTCAGGGGTTAATGGGAGTCGTCCCCGTCCCCCCAGTATACGGCCAGAACCATGGACCCGGTACTTGTGGTTCGGACTCTCTCCAACCAGCCATAATGTTGTGAGAGTGAAATTATGTCTAAGTCCAGCTTTGGTACATTAGAAGCAACTCTGAAACTTAACCTAAGCGTTTTTCGAAACTACTTTTTGGCTAACTTCTTATAGGAAGGTGTAGGAGATCTGAAAATGAACGTGCGCGTCTTTCACTCTTCCCGAGGGACTTAGAAGAATTTTGTGATATTTTTTATTAAAATGGTGTATAAGGGTATATATATAAATATTTTTTATGCACTGTATATGAGCTGGCGATTTCTAAGTCTGTGGTTCCGAGAGGGGGTAACCAGGCTCACTAATAAAGGTCAAGCCACTTGGCTGCCAGAATGCCCTGCTTCAGCACAGACCAGAAAGGCATTGTGATAAGCGTATCCCCGGTATAGTCAGGGGTTAATGGGAGTCGTCCCCGTCCCCCCAGTATACGGCCAGAACCATGGACCCGGTACTTGTGGTTCGGACTGTCTCCAACCAGCCATAATGTTGTGAGAGTGAAATTATGTCTAAGTCCAGCTTTGGTACATTAGAAGCAACTCTGAAACTTAACCTAAGCGTTTTTCGAAGCTACTTTTTGGCTAACTTCTTATAGGAAGGTCTAGGAGCTCTGAAAATGAACGTGCGCGTCTTCCACTCTTCCGGAGGGACTTAGAAGAAATTTGTGATATTTTTTATTAAAATGGTGTATAAGGGTATATATATAAATATATTTTATGCACTGTATATGAGCTGGCGATTTCTAAGTCTGTGGTTCCGAGAGGGGGTAACCAGGCTCACTAATAAAGGTCAAGCCACTTGGCTGCCAGAATGCCCTGCTTCAGCACAGACCAGAAAGGCATTGTGATAAGCGTATCCCCAGTATAGTCAGGGGTTAATGGGAGTCGTCCCCGTCCCCCCAGTATACGGCCAGAACCATGGACCCGGTACTTGTGGTTCGGACTGTCTCCAACCAGCCATAATGTTGTGAGAGTGAAATTATGTCTAAGTCCAGCTTTGGTACATTAGAAGCAACTCTGAAACTTAACCTAAGCGTTTTTCGAAGCTACTTTTTGGCTAACTTCTTATAGGAAGGTCTAGGAGCTCTGAAAATGAACGTGCGCGTCTTTCACTCTTCCCGAGGGACTTAGAAGAATTTTGTGATATTTTTTATTAAATGGTGTATAAGGGTATATATATAAATATATTTTATGCACTGTATATGAGCTGGCGATTTCTAAGTCTGTGGTTCCGAGAGGGGGTAACCAGGCTCACTAATAAAGGTCAAGCCACTTGGCTGCCAGAATGCCCTGCTTCAGCACAGACCAGAAAGGCATTGTGATAAGCATATCCCCGGTATAGTCAGGGGTTAATGGGAGTCGTCCCCGTCCCCCCAGTATACGGCCAGAACCATGGACCCGGTACTTGTGGTTCGGACTCTCTCCAACCAGCCATAATGTTGTGAGAGTGAAATTATGTCTAAGTCCAGCTTTGGTACATTAGAAGCAACTCTGAAACTTAACCTAAGCGTTTTTCGAAACTACTTTTTGGCTAACTTCTTATAGGAAGGTGTAGGAGATCTGAAAATGAACGTGCGCGTCTTTCACTCTTCCCGAGGGACTTAGAAGAATTTTGTGATATTTTTTATTAAAATGGTGTATAAGGGTATATATATAAATATTTTTTATGCACTGTATATGAGCTGGCGATTTCTAAGTCTGTGGTTCCGAGAGGGGGTAACCAGGCTCACTAATAAAGGTCAAGCCACTTGGCTGCCAGAATGCCCTGCTTCAGCACAGACCAGAAAGGCATTGTGATAAGCGTATCCCCGGTATAGTCAGGGGTTAATGGGAGTCGTCCCCGTCCCCCCAGTATACGGCCAGAACCATGGACCCGGTACTTGTTGTTCGGACTGTCTCCAACCAGCCATAATGTTGTGAGAGTGAAATTATGTCTAAGTCCAGCTTTGGTACATTAGAAGCAACTCTGAAACTTAACCTAAGCGTTTTTCGAAGCTACTTTTTGGCTAACTTCTTATAGGAAGGTCTAGGAGCTCTGAAAATGAACGTGCGCGTCTTTCACTCTTCCCGAGGGACTTAGAAGAATTTTGTGATATTTTTTATTAAATGGTGTATAAGGGTATATATATAAATATATTTTATGCACTGTATATGAGCTGGCGATTTCTAAGTCTGTGGTTCCGAGAGGGGGTAACCAGGCTCACTAATAAAGGTCAAGCCACTTGGCTGCCAGAATGCCCTGCTTCAGCACAGACCAGAAAGGCATTGTGATAAGCATATCCCCGGTATAGTCAGGGGTTAATGGGAGTCGTCCCCGTCCCCCCAGTATACGGCCAGAACCATGGACCCGGTACTTGTGGTTCGGACTCTCTCCAACCAGCCATAATGTTGTGAGAGTGAAATTATGTCTAAGTCCAGCTTTGGTACATTAGAAGCAACTCTGAAACTTAACCTAAGCGTTTTTCGAAACTACTTTTTGGCTAACTTCTTATAGGAAGGTGTAGGAGATCTGAAAATGAACGTGCGCGTCTTTCACTCTTCCCGAGGGACTTAGAAGAATTTTGTGATATTTTTTATTAAAATGGTGTATAAGGGTATATATATAAATATTTTTTATGCACTGTATATGAGCTGGCGATTTCTAAGTCTGTGGTTCCGAGAGGGGGTAACCAGGCTCACTAATAAAGGTCAAGCCACTTGGCTGCCAGAATGCCCTGCTTCAGCACAGACCAGAAAGGCATTGTGATAAGCGTATCCCCGGTATAGTCAGGGGTTAATGGGAGTCGTCCCCGTCCCCCCAGTATACGGCCAGAACCATGGACCCGGTACTTGTGGTTCGGACTGTCTCCAACCAGCCATAATGTTGTGAGAGTGAAATTATGTCTAAGTCCAGCTTTGGTACATTAGAAGCAACTCTGAAACTTAACCTAAGCGTTTTTCGAAGCTACTTTTTGGCTAACTTCTTATAGGAAGGTCTAGGAGCTCTGAAAATGAACGTGCGCGTCTTTCACTCTTCCCGAGGGACTTAGAAGAATTTTGTGATATTTTTTATTAAAATGGTGTATAAGGGTATATATATAAATATATTTTATGCACTGTATATGAGCTGGCGATTTCTAAGTCTGTGGTTCCGAGAGGGGGTAACCAGGCTCACTAATAAAGGTCAAGCCACTTGGCTGCCAGAATGCCGTGCTTCAGCACAGACCAGAAAGGCATTGTGATAAGCGTATCCCCGGTATAGTCAGGGGTTAATGGGAGTCGTCCCCGTCCCCCCAGTATACGGAACCATGGACCCGGTACTTGTGGTTCGGACTGTCTCCAACCAGCCATAATGTTGTGAGAGTGAAATTATGTCTAAGTCCAGCTTTGGTACATTAGAAGCAACTCTGAAACTTAACCTAAGCGTTTTTCGAAGCTACTTTTTGGCTAACTTCTTATAGGAAGGTCTAGGAGCTCTGAAAATGAACGTGCGCGTCTTCCACTCTTCCGGAGGGACTTAGAAGAAATTTGTGATATTTTTTATTAAAATGGTGTATAAGGGTATATATATAAATATATTTTATGCACTGTATATGAGCTGGCGATTTCTAAGTCTGTGGTTCCGAGAGGGGGTAACCAGGCTCACTAATAAAGGTCAAGCCACTTGGCTGCCAGAATGCCCTGCTTCAGCACAGACCAGAAAGGCATTGTGATAAGCGTATCCCCGGTATAGTCAGGGGTTAATGGGAGTCGTCCCCGTCCCCCCAGTATACGGCCAGAACCATGGACCCGGTACTTGTGGTTCGGACTGTCTCCAACCAGCCATAATGTTGTGAGAGTGAAATTATGTCTAAGTCCAGCTTTGGTACATTAGAAGCAACTCTGAAACTTAACCTAAGCGTTTTTCGAAGCTACTTTTTGGCTAACTTCTTATAGGAAGGTCTAGGAGCTCTGAAAATGAACGTGCGCGTCTTCCACTCTTCCGGAGGGACTTAGAAGAAATTTGTGATATTTTTTATTAAAATGGTGTATAAGGGTATATATATAAATATATTTTATGCACTGTATATGAGCTGGCGATTTCTAAGTCTGTGGTTCCGAGAGGGGGTAACCAGGCTCACTAATAAAGGTCAAGCCACTTGGCTGCCAGAATGCCCTGCTTCAGCACAGACCAGAAAGGCATTGTGATAAGCATATCCCCGGTATAGTCAGGGGTTAATGGGAGTCGTCCCCGTCCCCCCAGTATACGGCCAGAACCATGGACCCGGTACTTGTGGTTCGGACTCTCTCCAACCAGCCATAATGTTGTGAGAGTGAAATTATGTCTAAGTCCAGCTTTGGTACATTAGAAGCAACTCTGAAACTTAACCTAAGCGTTTTTCGAAACTACTTTTTGGCTAACTTCTTATAGGAAGGTGTAGGAGATCTGAAAATGAACGTGCGCGTCTTTCACTCTTCCCGAGGGACTTAGAAGAATTTTGTGATATTTTTTATTAAAATGGTGTATAAGGGTATATATATATAAATATTTTTTATGCACTGTATATGAGCTGGCGATTTCTAAGTCTGTGGTTCCGAGAGGGGGTAACCAGGCTCACTAATAAAGGTCAAGCCACTTGGCTGCCAGAATGCCCTGCTTCAGCACAGACCAGAAAGGCATTGTGATAAGCGTATCCCCGGTATAGTCAGGGGTTAATGGGAGTCGTCCCCGTCCCCCAGTATACGGAACCATGGACCCGGTACTTGTGGTTCGGACTGTCTCCAACCAGCCATAATGTTGTGAGAGTGAAATTATGTCTAAGTCCAGCTTTGGTACATTAGAAGCAACTCTGAAACTTAACCTAAGCGTTTTTCGAAGCTACTTTTTGGCTAACTTCTTATAGGAAGGTCTAGGAGCTCTGAAAATGAACGTGCGCGTCTTCCACTCTTCCGGAGGGACTTAGAAGAAATTTGTGATATTTTTTATTAAAATGGTGTATAAGGGTATATATATAAATATATTTTATGCACTGTATATGAGCTGGCGATTTCTAAGTCTGTGGTTCCGAGAGGGGGTAACCAGGCTCACTAATAAAGGTCAAGCCACTTGGCTGCCAGAATGCCCTGCTTCAGCACAGACCAGAAAGGCATTGTGATAAGCGTATCCCCGGTATAGTCAGGGGTTAATGGGAGTCGTCCCCGTCCCCCCAGTATACGGCCAGAACCATGGACCCGGTACTTGTGGTTCGGACTGTCTCCAACCAGCCATAATGTTGTGAGAGTGAAATTATGTCTAAGTCCAGCTTTGGTACATTAGAAGCAACTCTGAAACTTAACCTAAGCGTTTTTCGAAGCTACTTTTTGGCTAACTTCTTATAGGAAGGTCTAGGAGCTCTGAAAATGAACGTGCGCGTCTTTCACTCTTCCCGAGGGACTTAGAAGAATTTTGTGATATTTTTTATTAAATGGTGTATAAGGGTATATATATAAATATATTTTATGCACTGTATATGAGCTGGCGATTTCTAAGTCTGTGGTTCCGAGAGGGGGTAACCAGGCTCACTAATAAAGGTCAAGCCACTTGGCTGCCAGAATGCCCTGCTTCAGCACAGACCAGAAAGGCATTGTGATAAGCATATCCCCGGTATAGTCAGGGGTTAATGGGAGTCGTCCCCGTCCCCCCAGTATACGGCCAGAACCATGGACCCGGTACTTGTGGTTCGGACTGTCTCCAACCAGCCATAATGTTGTGAGAGTGAAATTATGTCTAAGTCCAGCTTTGGTACATTAGAAGCAACTCTGAAACTTAACCTAAGCGTTTTTCGAAACTACTTTTTGGCTAACTTCTTATAGGAAGGTGTAGGAGATCTGAAAATGAACGTGCGCGTCTTTCACTCTTCCCGAGGGACTTAGAAGAATTTTGTGATATTTTTTATTAAAATGGTGTATAAGGGTATATATATAAATATTTTTTATGCACTGTATATGAGCTGGCGATTTCTAAGTCTGTGGTTCCGAGAGGGGGTAACCAGGCTCACTAATAAAGGTCAAGCCACTTGGCTGCCAGAATGCCCTGCTTCAGCACAGACCAGAAAGGCATTGTGATAAGCGTATCCCCGGTATAGTCAGGGGTTAATGGGAGTCGTCCCCGTCCCCCCAGTATACGGCCAGAACCATGGACCCGGTACTTGTGGTTCGGACTGTCTCCAACCAGCCATAATGTTGTGAGAGTGAAATTATGTCTAAGTCCAGCTTTGGTACATTAGAAGCAACTCTGAAACTTAACCTAAGCGTTTTTCGAAGCTACTTTTTGGCTAACTTCTTATAGGAAGGTCTAGGAGCTCTGAAAATGAACGTGCGCGTCTTTCACTCTTCCCGAGGGACTTAGAAGAATTTTGTGATATTTTTTATTAAAATGGTGTATAAGGGTATATATATAAATATATTTTATGCACTGTATATGAGCTGGCGATTTCTAAGTCTGTGGTTCCGAGAGGGGGTAACCAGGCTCACTAATAAAGGTCAAGCCACTTGGCTGCCAGAATGCCGTGCTTCAGCACAGACCAGAAAGGCATTGTGATAAGCGTATCCCCGGTATAGTCAGGGGTTAATGGGAGTCGTCCCCGTCCCCCCAGTATACGGCCAGAACCATGGACCCGGTACTTGTGGTTCGGACTGTCTCCAACCAGCCATAATGTTGTGAGAGTGAAATTATGTCTAAGTCCAGCTTTGGTACATTAGAAGCAACTCTGAAACTTAACCTAAGCGTTTTTCGAAGCTACTTTTTGGCTAACTTCTTATAGGAAGGTGTAGGAGATCTGAAAATGAACGTGCGCGTCTTTCACTCTTCCCGAGGGACTTAGAAGAATTTTGTGATATTTTTTATTAAAATGGTGTATAAGGGTATATATATAAATATTTTTTATGCACTGTATATGAGCTGGCGATTTCTAAGTCTGTGGTTCCGAGAGGGGGTAACCAGGCTCACTAATAAAGGTCAAGCCACTTGGCTGCCAGAATGCCCTGCTTCAGCACAGACCAGAAAGGCATTGTGATAAGCGTATCCCCGGTATAGTCAGGGGTTAATGGGAGTCGTCCCCGTCCCCCCAGTATACGGCCAGAACCATGGACCCGGTACTTGTGGTTCGGACTGTCTCCAACCAGCCATAATGTTGTGAGAGTGAAATTATGTCTAAGTCCAGCTTTGGTACATTAGAAGCAACTCTGAAACTTAACCTAAGCGTTTTTCGAAGCTACTTTTTGGCTAACTTCTTATAGGAAGGTCTAGGAGCTCTGAAAATGAACGTGCGCGTCTTTCACTCTTCCCGAGGGACTTAGAAGAATTTTGTGATATTTTTTATTAAAATGGTGTATAAGGGTATATATATAAATATATTTTATGCACTGTATATGAGCTGGCGATTTCTAAGTCTGTGGTTCCGAGAGGGGGTAACCAGGCTCACTAATAAAGGTCAAGCCACTTGGCTGCCAGAATGCCGTGCTTCAGCACAGACCAGAAAGGCATTGTGATAAGCGTATCCCCGGTATAGTCAGGGGTTAATGGGAGTCGTCCCCGTCCCCCCAGTATACGGAACCATGGACCCGGTACTTGTGGTTCGGACTGTCTCCAACCAGCCATAATGTTGTGAGAGTGAAATTATGTCTAAGTCCAGCTTTGGTACATTAGACGCAACTCTGAAACTTAACCTAAGCGTTTTTCGAAGCTACTTTTTGGCTAACTTCTTATAGGAAGGTCTAGGAGCTCTGAAAATGAACGTGCGCGTCTTCCACTCTTCCGGAGGGACTTAGAAGAAATTTGTGATATTTTTTATTAAAATGGTGTATAAGGGTATATATATAAATATATTTTATGCACTGTATATGAGCTGGCGATTTCTAAGTCTGTGGTTCCGAGAGGGGGTAACCAGGCTCACTAATAAAGGTCAAGCCACTTGGCTGCCAGAATGCCCTGCTTCAGCACAGACCAGAAAGGCATTGTGATAAGCGTATCCCCGGTATAGTCAGGGGTTAATGGGAGTCGTCCCCGTCCCCCCAGTATACGGCCAGAACCATGGACCCGGTACTTGTGGTTCGGACTGTCTCCAACCAGCCATAATGTTGTGAGAGTGAAATTATGTCTAAGTCCAGCTTTGGTACATTAGAAGCAACTCTGAAACTTAACCTAAGCGTTTTTCGAAGCTACTTTTTGGCTAACTTCTTATAGGAAGGTCTAGGAGCTCTGAAAATGAACGTGCGCGTCTTTCACTCTTCCCGAGGGACTTAGAAGAATTTTGTGATATTTTTTATTAAAATGGTGTATAAGGGTATATATATAAATATATTTTATGCACTGTATATGAGCTGGCGATTTCTAAGTCTGTGGTTCCGAGAGGGGGTAACCAGGCTCACTAATAAAGGTCAAGCCACTTGGCTGCCAGAATGCCGTGCTTCAGCACAGACCAGAAAGGCATTGTGATAAGCGTATCCCCGGTATAGTCAGGGGTTAATGGGAGTCGTCCCCGTCCCCCCAGTATACGGAACCATGGACCCGGTACTTGTGGTTCGGACTGTCTCCAACCAGCCATAATGTTGTGAGAGTGAAATTATGTCTAAGTCCAGCTTTGGTACATTAGACGCAACTCTGAAACTTAACCTAAGCGTTTTTCGAAGCTACTTTTTGGCTAACTTCTTATAGGAAGGTCTAGGAGCTCTGAAAATGAACGTGCGCGTCTTCCACTCTTCCGGAGGGACTTAGAAGAAATTTGTGATATTTTTTATTAAAATGGTGTATAAGGGTATATATATAAATATATTTTATGCACTGTATATGAGCTGGCGATTTCTAAGTCTGTGGTTCCGAGAGGGGGTAACCAGGCTCACTAATAAAGGTCAAGCCACTTGGCTGCCAGAATGCCCTGCTTCAGCACAGACCAGAAAGGCATTGTGATAAGCGTATCCCCGGTATAGTCAGGGGTTAATGGGAGTCGTCCCCGTCCCCCCAGTATACGGCCAGAACCATGGACCCGGTACTTGTGGTTCGGACTGTCTCCAACCAGCCATAATGTTGTGAGAGTGAAATTATGTCTAAGTCCAGCTTTGGTACATTAGAAGCAACTCTGAAACTTAACCTAAGCGTTTTTCGAAGCTACTTTTTGGCTAACTTCTTATAGGAAGGTCTAGGAGCTCTGAAAATGAACGTGCGCGTCTTTCACTCTTCCCGAGGGACTTAGAAGAATTTTGTGATATTTTTTATTAAATGGTGTATAAGGGTATATATATAAATATATTTTATGCACTGTATATGAGCTGGCGATTTCTAAGTCTGTGGTTCCGAGAGGGGGTAACCAGGCTCACTAATAAAGGTCAAGCCACTTGGCTGCCAGAATGCCCTGCTTCAGCACAGACCAGAAAGGCATTGTGATAAGCATATCCCCGGTATAGTCAGGGGTTAATGGGAGTCGTCCCCGTCCCCCCAGTATACGGCCAGAACCATGGACCCGGTACTTGTGGTTCGGACTCTCTCCAACCAGCCATAATGTTGTGAGAGTGAAATTATGTCTAAGTCCAGCTTTGGTACATTAGAAGCAACTCTGAAACTTAACCTAAGCGTTTTTCGAAACTACTTTTTGGCTAACTTCTTATAGGAAGGTGTAGGAGATCTGAAAATGAACGTGCGCGTCTTTCACTCTTCCCGAGGGACTTAGAAGAATTTTGTGATATTTTTTATTAAAATGGTGTATAAGGGTATATATATAAATATTTTTTATGCACTGTATATGAGCTGGCGATTTCTAAGTCTGTGGTTCCGAGAGGGGGTAACCAGGCTCACTAATAAAGGTCAAGCCACTTGGCTGCCAGAATGCCCTGCTTCAGCACAGACCAGAAAGGCATTGTGATAAGCGTATCCCCGGTATAGTCAGGGGTTAATGGGAGTCGTCCCCGTCCCCCCAGTATACGGCCAGAACCATGGACCCGGTACTTGTGGTTCGGACTGTCTCCAACCAGCCATAATGTTGTGAGAGTGAAATTATGTCTAAGTCCAGCTTTGGTACATTAGAAGCAACTCTGAAACTTAACCTAAGCGTTTTTCGAAGCTACTTTTTGGCTAACTTCTTATAGGAAGGTCTAGGAGCTCTGAAAATGAACGTGCGCGTCTTTCACTCTTCCCGAGGGACTTAGAAGAATTTTGTGATATTTTTTATTAAAATGGTGTATAAGGGTATATATATAAATATATTTTATGCACTGTATATGAGCTGGCGATTTCTAAGTCTGTGGTTCCGAGAGGGGGTAACCAGGCTCACTAATAAAGGTCAAGCCACTTGGCTGCCAGAATGCCGTGCTTCAGCACAGACCAGAAAGGCATTGTGATAAGCGTATCCCCGGTATAGTCAGGGGTTAATGGGAGTCGTCCCCGTCCCCCCAGTATACGGAACCATGGACCCGGTACTTGTGGTTCGGACTGTCTCCAACCAGCCATAATGTTGTGAGAGTGAAATTATGTCTAAGTCCAGCTTTGGTACATTAGAAGCAACTCTGAAACTTAACCTAAGCGTTTTTCGAAGCTACTTTTTGGCTAACTTCTTATAGGAAGGTCTAGGAGCTCTGAAAATGAACGTGCGCGTCTTCCACTCTTCCGGAGGGACTTAGAAGAAATTTGTGATATTTTTTATTAAAATGGTGTATAAGGGTATATATATAAATATATTTTATGCACTGTATATGAGCTGGCGATTTCTAAGTCTGTGGTTCCGAGAGGGGGTAACCAGGCTCACTAATAAAGGTCAAGCCACTTGGCTGCCAGAATGCCCTGCTTCAGCACAGACCAGAAAGGCATTGTGATAAGCGTATCCCCGGTATAGTCAGGGGTTAATGGGAGTCGTCCCCGTCCCCCCAGTATACGGCCAGAACCATGGACCCGGTACTTGTGGTTCGGACTGTCTCCAACCAGCCATAATGTTGTGAGAGTGAAATTATGTCTAAGTCCAGCTTTGGTACATTAGAAGCAACTCTGAAACTTAACCTAAGCGTTTTTCGAAGCTACTTTTTGGCTAACTTCTTATAGGAAGGTCTAGGAGCTCTGAAAATGAACGTGCGCGTCTTTCACTCTTCCCGAGGGACTTAGAAGAATTTTGTGATATTTTTTATTAAATGGTGTATAAGGGTATATATATAAATATATTTTATGCACTGTATATGAGCTGGCGATTTCTAAGTCTGTGGTTCCGAGAGGGGGTAACCAGGCTCACTAATAAAGGTCAAGCCACTTGGCTGCCAGAATGCCCTGCTTCAGCACAGACCAGAAAGGCATTGTGATAAGCGTATCCCCGGTATAGTCAGGGGTTAATGGGAGTCGTCCCCGTCCCCCCAGTATACGGCCAGAACCATGGACCCGGTACTTGTGGTTCGGACTCTCTCCAACCAGCCATAATGTTGTGAGAGTGAAATTATGTCTAAGTCCAGCTTTGGTACATTAGAAGCAACTCTGAAACTTAACCTAAGCGTTTTTCGAAGCTACTTTTTGGCTAACTTCTTATAGGAAGGTCTAGGAGCTCTGAAAATGAACGTGCGCGTCTTCCACTCTTCCGGAGGGACTTAGAAGAAATTTGTGATATTTTTTATTAAAATGGTGTATAAGGGTATATATATAAATATATTTTATGCACTGTATATGAGCTGGCGATTTCTAAGTCTGTGGTTCCGAGAGGGGGTAACCAGGCTCACTAATAAAGGTCAAGCCACTTGGCTGCCAGAATGCCCTGCTTCAGCACAGACCAGAAAGGCATTGTGATAAGCGTATCCCCGGTATAGTCAGGGGTTAATGGGAGTCGTCCCCGTCCCCCCAGTATACGGCCAGAACCATGGACCCGGTACTTGTGGTTCGGACTGTCTCCAACCAGCCATAATGTTGTGAGAGTGAAATTATGTCTAAGTCCAGCTTTGGTACATTAGAAGCAACTCTGAAACTTAACCTAAGCGTTTTTCGAAGCTACTTTTTGGCTAACTTCTTATAGGAAGGTCTAGGAGCTCTGAAAATGAACGTGCGCGTCTTTCACTCTTCCCGAGGGACTTAGAAGAATTTTGTGATATTTTTTATTAAATGGTGTATAAGGGTATATATATAAATATATTTTATGCACTGTATATGAGCTGGCGATTTCTAAGTCTGTGGTTCCGAGAGGGGGTAACCAGGCTCACTAATAAAGGTCAAGCCACTTGGCTGCCAGAATGCCCTGCTTCAGCACAGACCAGAAAGGCATTGTGATAAGCATATCCCCGGTATAGTCAGGGGTTAATGGGAGTCGTCCCCGTCCCCCCAGTATACGGCCAGAACCATGGACCCGGTACTTGTGGTTCGGACTCTCTCCAACCAGCCATAATGTTGTGAGAGTGAAATTATGTCTAAGTCCAGCTTTGGTACATTAGAAGCAACTCTGAAACTTAACCTAAGCGTTTTTCGAAACTACTTTTTGGCTAACTTCTTATAGGAAGGTGTAGGAGATCTGAAAATGAACGTGCGCGTCTTTCACTCTTCCCGAGGGACTTAGAAGAATTTTGTGATATTTTTTATTAAAATGGTGTATAAGGGTATATATATAAATATTTTTTATGCACTGTATATGAGCTGGCGATTTCTAAGTCTGTGGTTCCGAGAGGGGGTAACCAGGCTCACTAATAAAGGTCAAGCCACTTGGCTGCCAGAATGCCCTGCTTCAGCACAGACCAGAAAGGCATTGTGATAAGCGTATCCCCGGTATAGTCAGGGGTTAATGGGAGTCGTCCCCGTCCCCCCAGTATACGGCCAGAACCATGGACCCGGTACTTGTGGTTCGGACTGTCTCCAACCAGCCATAATGTTGTGAGAGTGAAATTATGTCTAAGTCCAGCTTTGGTACATTAGAAGCAACTCTGAAACTTAACCTAAGCGTTTTTCGAAGCTACTTTTTGGCTAACTTCTTATAGGAAGGTCTAGGAGCTCTGAAAATGAACGTGCGCGTCTTTCACTCTTCCCGAGGGACTTAGAAGAATTTTGTGATATTTTTTATTAAAATGGTGTATAAGGGTATATATATAAATATATTTTATGCACTGTATATGAGCTGGCGATTTCTAAGTCTGTGGTTCCGAGAGGGGGTAACCAGGCTCACTAATAAAGGTCAAGCCACTTGGCTGCCAGAATGCCGTGCTTCAGCACAGACCAGAAAGGCATTGTGATAAGCGTATCCCCGGTATAGTCAGGGGTTAATGGGAGTCGTCCCCGTCCCCCCAGTATACGGAACCATGGACCCGGTACTTGTGGTTCGGACTGTCTCCAACCAGCCATAATGTTGTGAGAGTGAAATTATGTCTAAGTCCAGCTTTGGTACATTAGAAGCAACTCTGAAACTTAACCTAAGCGTTTTTCGAAGCTACTTTTTGGCTAACTTCTTATAGGAAGGTCTAGGAGCTCTGAAAATGAACGTGCGCGTCTTCCACTCTTCCGGAGGGACTTAGAAGAAATTTGTGATATTTTTTATTAAAATGGTGTATAAGGGTATATATATAAATATATTTTATGCACTGTATATGAGCTGGCGATTTCTAAGTCTGTGGTTCCGAGAGGGGGTAACCAGGCTCACTAATAAAGGTCAAGCCACTTGGCTGCCAGAATGCCCTGCTTCAGCACAGACCAGAAAGGCATTGTGATAAGCGTATCCCCGGTATAGTCAGGGGTTAATGGGAGTCGTCCCCGTCCCCCCAGTATACGGCCAGAACCATGGACCCGGTACTTGTGGTTCGGACTGTCTCCAACCAGCCATAATGTTGTGAGAGTGAAATTATGTCTAAGTCCAGCTTTGGTACATTAGAAGCAACTCTGAAACTTAACCTAAGCGTTTTTCGAAGCTACTTTTTGGCTAACTTCTTATAGGAAGGTCTAGGAGCTCTGAAAATGAACGTGCGCGTCTTTCACTCTTCCCGAGGGACTTAGAAGAATTTTGTGATATTTTTTATTAAATGGTGTATAAGGGTATATATATAAATATATTTTATGCACTGTATATGAGCTGGCGATTTCTAAGTCTGTGGTTCCGAGAGGGGGTAACCAGGCTCACTAATAAAGGTCAAGCCACTTGGCTGCCAGAATGCCCTGCTTCAGCACAGACCAGAAAGGCATTGTGATAAGCGTATCCCCGGTATAGTCAGGGGTTAATGGGAGTCGTCCCCGTCCCCCCAGTATACGGCCAGAACCATGGACCCGGTACTTGTGGTTCGGACTCTCTCCAACCAGCCATAATGTTGTGAGAGTGAAATTATGTCTAAGTCCAGCTTTGGTACATTAGAAGCAACTCTGAAACTTAACCTAAGCGTTTTTCGAAACTACTTTTTGGCTAACTTCTTATAGGAAGGTGTAGGAGATCTGAAAATGAACGTGCGCGTCTTTCACTCTTCCCGAGGGACTTAGAAGAATTTTGTGATATTTTTTATTAAAATGGTGTATAAGGGTATATATATAAATATTTTTTATGCACTGTATATGAGCTGGCGATTTCTAAGTCTGTGGTTCCGAGAGGGGGTAACCAGGCTCACTAATAAAGGTCAAGCCACTTGGCTGCCAGAATGCCCTGCTTCAGCACAGACCAGAAAGGCATTGTGATAAGCGTATCCCCGGTATAGTCAGGGGTTAATGGGAGTCGTCCCCGTCCCCCCAGTATACGGCCAGAACCATGGACCCGGTACTTGTGGTTCGGACTGTCTCCAACCAGCCATAATGTTGTGAGAGTGAAATTATGTCTAAGTCCAGCTTTGGTACATTAGAAGCAACTCTGAAACTTAACCTAAGCGTTTTTCGAAGCTACTTTTTGGCTAACTTCTTATAGGAAGGTCTAGGAGCTCTGAAAATGAACGTGCGCGTCTTTCACTCTTCCCGAGGGACTTAGAAGAATTTTGTGATATTTTTTATTAAAATGGTGTATAAGGGTATATATATAAATATATTTTATGCACTGTATATGAGCTGGCGATTTCTAAGTCTGTGGTTCCGAGAGGGGGTAACCAGGCTCACTAATAAAGGTCAAGCCACTTGGCTGCCAGAATGCCGTGCTTCAGCACAGACCAGAAAGGCATTGTGATAAGCGTATCCCCGGTATAGTCAGGGGTTAATGGGAGTCGTCCCCGTCCCCCCAGTATACGGAACCATGGACCCGGTACTTGTGGTTCGGACTGTCTCCAACCAGCCATAATGTTGTGAGAGTGAAATTATGTCTAAGTCCAGCTTTGGTACATTAGAAGCAACTCTGAAACTTAACCTAAGCGTTTTTCGAAGCTACTTTTTGGCTAACTTCTTATAGGAAGGTCTAGGAGCTCTGAAAATGAACGTGCGCGTCTTCCACTCTTCCGGAGGGACTTAGAAGAAATTTGTGATATTTTTTATTAAAATGGTGTATAAGGGTATATATATAAATATATTTTATGCACTGTATATGAGCTGGCGATTTCTAAGTCTGTGGTTCCGAGAGGGGGTAACCAGGCTCACTAATAAAGGTCAAGCCACTTGGCTGCCAGAATGCCCTGCTTCAGCACAGACCAGAAAGGCATTGTGATAAGCGTATCCCCGGTATAGTCAGGGGTTAATGGGAGTCGTCCCCGTCCCCCCAGTATACGGCCAGAACCATGGACCCGGTACTTGTGGTTCGGACTCTCTCCAACCAGCCATAATGTTGTGAGAGTGAAATTATGTCTAAGTCCAGCTTTGGTACATTAGAAGCAACTCTGAAACTTAACCTAAGCGTTTTTCGAAGCTACTTTTTGGCTAACTTCTTATAGGAAGGTCTAGGAGCTCTGAAAATGAACGTGCGCGTCTTCCACTCTTCCGGAGGGACTTAGAAGAAATTTGTGATATTTTTTATTAAAATGGTGTATAAGGGTATATATATAAATATATTTTATGCACTGTATATGAGCTGGCGATTTCTAAGTCTGTGGTTCCGAGAGGGGGTAACCAGGCTCACTAATAAAGGTCAAGCCACTTGGCTGCCAGAATGCCCTGCTTCAGCACAGACCAGAAAGGCATTGTGATAAGCGTATCCCCGGTATAGTCAGGGGTTAATGGGAGTCGTCCCCGTCCCCCCAGTATACGGCCAGAACCATGGACCCGGTACTTGTGGTTCGGACTGTCTCCAACCAGCCATAATGTTGTGAGAGTGAAATTATGTCTAAGTCCAGCTTTGGTACATTAGAAGCAACTCTGAAACTTAACCTAAGCGTTTTTCGAAGCTACTTTTTGGCTAACTTCTTATAGGAAGGTCTAGGAGCTCTGAAAATGAACGTGCGCGTCTTTCACTCTTCCCGAGGGACTTAGAAGAATTTTGTGATATTTTTTATTAAATGGTGTATAAGGGTATATATATAAATATATTTTATGCACTGTATATGAGCTGGCGATTTCTAAGTCTGTGGTTCCGAGAGGGGGTAACCAGGCTCACTAATAAAGGTCAAGCCACTTGGCTGCCAGAATGCCCTGCTTCAGCACAGACCAGAAAGGCATTGTGATAAGCATATCCCCGGTATAGTCAGGGGTTAATGGGAGTCGTCCCCGTCCCCCCAGTATACGGCCAGAACCATGGACCCGGTACTTGTGGTTCGGACTCTCTCCAACCAGCCATAATGTTGTGAGAGTGAAATTATGTCTAAGTCCAGCTTTGGTACATTAGAAGCAACTCTGAAACTTAACCTAAGCGTTTTTCGAAACTACTTTTTGGCTAACTTCTTATAGGAAGGTGTAGGAGATCTGAAAATGAACGTGCGCGTCTTTCACTCTTCCCGAGGGACTTAGAAGAATTTTGTGATATTTTTTATTAAAATGGTGTATAAGGGTATATATATAAATATTTTTTATGCACTGTATATGAGCTGGCGATTTCTAAGTCTGTGGTTCCGAGAGGGGGTAACCAGGCTCACTAATAAAGGTCAAGCCACTTGGCTGCCAGAATGCCCTGCTTCAGCACAGACCAGAAAGGCATTGTGATAAGCGTATCCCCGGTATAGTCAGGGGTTAATGGGAGTCGTCCCCGTCCCCCCAGTATACGGCCAGAACCATGGACCCGGTACTTGTGGTTCGGACTGTCTCCAACCAGCCATAATGTTGTGAGAGTGAAATTATGTCTAAGTCCAGCTTTGGTACATTAGAAGCAACTCTGAAACTTAACCTAAGCGTTTTTCGAAGCTACTTTTTGGCTAACTTCTTATAGGAAGGTCTAGGAGCTCTGAAAATGAACGTGCGCGTCTTTCACTCTTCCCGAGGGACTTAGAAGAATTTTGTGATATTTTTTATTAAAATGGTGTATAAGGGTATATATATAAATATATTTTATGCACTGTATATGAGCTGGCGATTTCTAAGTCTGTGGTTCCGAGAGGGGGTAACCAGGCTCACTAATAAAGGTCAAGCCACTTGGCTGCCAGAATGCCGTGCTTCAGCACAGACCAGAAAGGCATTGTGATAAGCGTATCCCCGGTATAGTCAGGGGTTAATGGGAGTCGTCCCCGTCCCCCCAGTATACGGAACCATGGACCCGGTACTTGTGGTTCGGACTGTCTCCAACCAGCCATAATGTTGTGAGAGTGAAATTATGTCTAAGTCCAGCTTTGGTACATTAGAAGCAACTCTGAAACTTAACCTAAGCGTTTTTCGAAGCTACTTTTTGGCTAACTTCTTATAGGAAGGTCTAGGAGCTCTGAAAATGAACGTGCGCGTCTTCCACTCTTCCGGAGGGACTTAGAAGAAATTTGTGATATTTTTTATTAAAATGGTGTATAAGGGTATATATATAAATATATTTTATGCACTGTATATGAGCTGGCGATTTCTAAGTCTGTGGTTCCGAGAGGGGGTAACCAGGCTCACTAATAAAGGTCAAGCCACTTGGCTGCCAGAATGCCCTGCTTCAGCACAGACCAGAAAGGCATTGTGATAAGCGTATCCCCGGTATAGTCAGGGGTTAATGGGAGTCGTCCCCGTCCCCCCAGTATACGGCCAGAACCATGGACCCGGTACTTGTGGTTCGGACTGTCTCCAACCAGCCATAATGTTGTGAGAGTGAAATTATGTCTAAGTCCAGCTTTGGTACATTAGAAGCAACTCTGAAACTTAACCTAAGCGTTTTTCGAAGCTACTTTTTGGCTAACTTCTTATAGGAAGGTCTAGGAGCTCTGAAAATGAACGTGCGCGTCTTTCACTCTTCCCGAGGGACTTAGAAGAATTTTGTGATATTTTTTATTAAATGGTGTATAAGGGTATATATATAAATATATTTTATGCACTGTATATGAGCTGGCGATTTCTAAGTCTGTGGTTCCGAGAGGGGGTAACCAGGCTCACTAATAAAGGTCAAGCCACTTGGCTGCCAGAATGCCCTGCTTCAGCACAGACCAGAAAGGCATTGTGATAAGCGTATCCCCGGTATAGTCAGGGGTTAATGGGAGTCGTCCCCGTCCCCCCAGTATACGGCCAGAACCATGGACCCGGTACTTGTGGTTCGGACTCTCTCCAACCAGCCATAATGTTGTGAGAGTGAAATTATGTCTAAGTCCAGCTTTGGTACATTAGAAGCAACTCTGAAACTTAACCTAAGCGTTTTTCGAAACTACTTTTTGGCTAACTTCTTATAGGAAGGTGTAGGAGATCTGAAAATGAACGTGCGCGTCTTTCACTCTTCCCGAGGGACTTAGAAGAATTTTGTGATATTTTTTATTAAAATGGTGTATAAGGGTATATATATAAATATTTTTTATGCACTGTATATGAGCTGGCGATTTCTAAGTCTGTGGTTCCGAGAGGGGGTAACCAGGCTCACTAATAAAGGTCAAGCCACTTGGCTGCCAGAATGCCCTGCTTCAGCACAGACCAGAAAGGCATTGTGATAAGCGTATCCCCGGTATAGTCAGGGGTTAATGGGAGTCGTCCCCGTCCCCCCAGTATACGGCCAGAACCATGGACCCGGTACTTGTGGTTCGGACTGTCTCCAACCAGCCATAATGTTGTGAGAGTGAAATTATGTCTAAGTCCAGCTTTGGTACATTAGAAGCAACTCTGAAACTTAACCTAAGCGTTTTTCGAAGCTACTTTTTGGCTAACTTCTTATAGGAAGGTCTAGGAGCTCTGAAAATGAACGTGCGCGTCTTTCACTCTTCCCGAGGGACTTAGAAGAATTTTGTGATATTTTTTATTAAATGGTGTATAAGGGTATATATATAAATATATTTTATGCACTGTATATGAGCTGGCGATTTCTAAGTCTGTGGTTCCGAGAGGGGGTAACCAGGCTCACTAATAAAGGTCAAGCCACTTGGCTGCCAGAATGCCCTGCTTCAGCACAGACCAGAAAGGCATTGTGATAAGCATATCCCCGGTATAGTCAGGGGTTAATGGGAGTCGTCCCCGTCCCCCCAGTATACGGCCAGAACCATGGACCCGGTACTTGTGGTTCGGACTCTCTCCAACCAGCCATAATGTTGTGAGAGTGAAATTATGTCTAAGTCCAGCTTTGGTACATTAGAAGCAACTCTGAAACTTAACCTAAGCGTTTTTCGAAACTACTTTTTGGCTAACTTCTTATAGGAAGGTGTAGGAGATCTGAAAATGAACGTGCGCGTCTTTCACTCTTCCCGAGGGACTTAGAAGAATTTTGTGATATTTTTTATTAAAATGGTGTATAAGGGTATATATATAAATATTTTTTATGCACTGTATATGAGCTGGCGATTTCTAAGTCTGTGGTTCCGAGAGGGGGTAACCAGGCTCACTAATAAAGGTCAAGCCACTTGGCTGCCAGAATGCCCTGCTTCAGCACAGACCAGAAAGGCATTGTGATAAGCGTATCCCCGGTATAGTCAGGGGTTAATGGGAGTCGTCCCCGTCCCCCCAGTATACGGCCAGAACCATGGACCCGGTACTTGTGGTTCGGACTGTCTCCAACCAGCCATAATGTTGTGAGAGTGAAATTATGTCTAAGTCCAGCTTTGGTACATTAGAAGCAACTCTGAAACTTAACCTAAGCGTTTTTCGAAGCTACTTTTTGGCTAACTTCTTATAGGAAGGTCTAGGAGCTCTGAAAATGAACGTGCGCGTCTTTCACTCTTCCCGAGGGACTTAGAAGAATTTTGTGATATTTTTTATTAAAATGGTGTATAAGGGTATATATATAAATATATTTTATGCACTGTATATGAGCTGGCGATTTCTAAGTCTGTGGTTCCGAGAGGGGGTAACCAGGCTCACTAATAAAGGTCAAGCCACTTGGCTGCCAGAATGCCGTGCTTCAGCACAGACCAGAAAGGCATTGTGATAAGCGTATCCCCGGTATAGTCAGGGGTTAATGGGAGTCGTCCCCGTCCCCCCAGTATACGGAACCATGGACCCGGTACTTGTGGTTCGGACTGTCTCCAACCAGCCATAATGTTGTGAGAGTGAAATTATGTCTAAGTCCAGCTTTGGTACATTAGAAGCAACTCTGAAACTTAACCTAAGCGTTTTTCGAAGCTACTTTTTGGCTAACTTCTTATAGGAAGGTCTAGGAGCTCTGAAAATGAACGTGCGCGTCTTCCACTCTTCCGGAGGGACTTAGAAGAAATTTGTGATATTTTTTATTAAAATGGTGTATAAGGGTATATATATAAATATATTTTATGCACTGTATATGAGCTGGCGATTTCTAAGTCTGTGGTTCCGAGAGGGGGTAACCAGGCTCACTAATAAAGGTCAAGCCACTTGGCTGCCAGAATGCCCTGCTTCAGCACAGACCAGAAAGGCATTGTGATAAGCATATCCCCGGTATAGTCAGGGGTTAATGGGAGTCGTCCCCGTCCCCCCAGTATACGGCCAGAACCATGGACCCGGTACTTGTGGTTCGGACTCTCTCCAACCAGCCATAATGTTGTGAGAGTGAAATTATGTCTAAGTCCAGCTTTGGTACATTAGAAGCAACTCTGAAACTTAACCTAAGCGTTTTTCGAAACTACTTTTTGGCTAACTTCTTATAGGAAGGTGTAGGAGATCTGAAAATGAACGTGCGCGTCTTTCACTCTTCCCGAGGGACTTAGAAGAATTTTGTGATATTTTTTATTAAAATGGTGTATAAGGGTATATATATAAATATTTTTTATGCACTGTATATGAGCTGGCGATTTCTAAGTCTGTGGTTCCGAGAGGGGGTAACCAGGCTCACTAATAAAGGTCAAGCCACTTGGCTGCCAGAATGCCCTGCTTCAGCACAGACCAGAAAGGCATTGTGATAAGCGTATCCCCGGTATAGTCAGGGGTTAATGGGAGTCGTCCCCGTCCCCCCAGTATACGGCCAGAACCATGGACCCGGTACTTGTGGTTCGGACTGTCTCCAACCAGCCATAATGTTGTGAGAGTGAAATTATGTCTAAGTCCAGCTTTGGTACATTAGAAGCAACTCTGAAACTTAACCTAAGCGTTTTTCGAAGCTACTTTTTGGCTAACTTCTTATAGGAAGGTCTAGGAGCTCTGAAAATGAACGTGCGCGTCTTTCACTCTTCCCGAGGGACTTAGAAGAATTTTGTGATATTTTTTATTAAAATGGTGTATAAGGGTATATATATAAATATATTTTATGCACTGTATATGAGCTGGCGATTTCTAAGTCTGTGGTTCCGAGAGGGGGTAACCAGGCTCACTAATAAAGGTCAAGCCACTTGGCTGCCAGAATGCCGTGCTTCAGCACAGACCAGAAAGGCATTGTGATAAGCGTATCCCCGGTATAGTCAGGGGTTAATGGGAGTCGTCCCCGTCCCCCCAGTATACGGGGGGACGGGGACGACTCCCATTAACCCCTGACTATACCGGGGATACGCTTATCACAATGCCTTTCTGGTCTGTGCTGAAGCAGGGCATTCTGGCAGCCAAGTGGCTTGACCTTTATTAGTGAGCCTGGTTACCCCCTCTCGGAACCACAGACTTAGAAATCGCCAGCTCATATACAGTGCATAAAAAATATTTATATATATATACCCTTATACACCATTTTAATAAAAAATATCACAAAATTCTTCTAAGTCCCTCGGGAAGAGTGAAAGACGCGCACGTTCATTTTCAGATCTCCTACACCTTCCTATAAGAAGTTAGCCAAAAAGTAGTTTCGAAAAACGCTTAGGTTAAGTTTCAGAGTTGCTTCTAATGTACCAAAGCTGGACTTAGACATAATTTCACTCTCACAACATTATGGCTGGTTGGAGAGAGTCCGAACCACAAGTACCGGGTCCATGGTTCTGGCCGTATACTGGGGGGACGGGGACGACTCCCATTAACCCCTGACTATACCGGGGATACGCTTATCACAATGCCTTTCTGGTCTGTGCTGAAGCAGGGCATTCTGGCAGCCAAGTGGCTTGACCTTTATTAGTGAGCCTGGTTACCCCCTCTCGGAACCACAGACTTAGAAATCGCCAGCTCATATACAGTGCATAAAATATATTTATATATATACCCTTATACACCATTTAATAAAAAATATCACAAAATTCTTCTAAGTCCCTCGGGAAGAGTGAAAGACGCGCACGTTCATTTTCAGAGGTCCTAGACCTTCCTATAAGAAGTTAGCCAAAAAGTAGCTTCGAAAAACGCTTAGGTTAAGTTTCAGAGTTGCTTCTAATGTACCAAAGCTGGACTTAGACATAATTTCACTCTCACAACATTATGGCTGGTTGGAGACAGTCCTAACCACAAGTACCGGGTCCATGGTTCTGGCCGTATACTGGGGGGACGGGGACGACTCCCATTAACCCCTGACTATACCGGGGATACGCTTATCACAATGCCTTTCTGGTCTGTGCTGAAGCAGGGCATTCTGGCAGCCAAGTGGCTTGACCTTTATTAGTGAGCCTGGTTACCCCCTCTCGGAACCACAGACTTAGAAATCGCCAGCTCATATACAGTGCATAAAATATATTTATATATATACCCTTATACACCATTTTAATAAAAAATATCACAAAATTCTTCTAAGTCCCTCGGGAAGAGTGAAAGACGCGCACGTTCATTTTCAGAGCTCCTAGACCTTCCTATAAGAAGTTAGCCAAAAAGTAGCTTCGAAAAACGCTTAGGTTAAGTTTCAGAGTTGCTTCTAATGTACCAAAGCTGGACTTAGACATAATTTCACTCTCACAACATTATGGCTGGTTGGAGACAGTCCGAACCACAAGTACCGGGTCCATGGTTCTGGCCGTATACTGGGGGGACGGGGACGACTCCCATTAACCCCTGACTATACCGGGGATACGCTTATCACAATGCCTTTCTGGTCTGTGCTGAAGCAGGGCATTCTGGCAGCCAAGTGGCTTGACCTTTATTAGTGAGCCTGGTTACCCCCTCTCGGAACCACAGACTTAGAAATCGCCAGTTCATATACAGTGCATAAAATATATTTATATATATACCCTTATACACCATTTAATAAAAAATATCACAAAATTCTTCTAAGTCCCTCGGGAAGAGTGAAAGACGCGCACGTTCATTTTCAGAGCTCCTAGACCTTCATATAAGAAGTTAGCCAAAAAGTAGCTTCGAAAAACGCTTAGGTTAAGTTTCAGAGTTGCTTCTAATGTACCAAAGCTGGACTTAGACATAATTTCACTCTCACAACATTATGGCTGGTTGGAGACAGTCCGAACCACAAGTACCGGGTCCATGGTTCTGGCCGTATACTGGGGGGACGGGGACGACTCCCATTAACCCCTGACTATACCGGGGATACGCTTATCACAATGCCTTTCTGGTCTGTGCTGAAGCAGGGCATTCTGGCAGCCAAGTGGCTTGACCTTTATTAGTGAGCCTGGTTACCCCCTCTCGGAACCACAGACTTAGAAATCGCCAGCTCATATACAGTGCATAAAATATATTTATATATATACCCTTATACACCATTTAATAAAAAATATCACAAAATTCTTCTAAGTCCCTCGGGAAGAGTGAAAGACGCGCACGTTCATTTTCAGAGCTCCTAGACCTTCCTATAAGAAGTTAGCCAAAAAGTAGCTTCGAAAAACGCTTAGGTTAAGTTTCAGAGTTGCTTCTAATGTACCAAAGCTGGACGTAGACATAATTTCACTCTCACAACATTATGGCTGGTTGGAGACAGTCCGAACCACAAGTACCGGGTCCATGGTTCTGGCCGTATACTGGGGGGACGGGGACGACTCCCATTAACCCCTGACTATACCGGGGATACGCTTATCACAATGCCTTTCTGGTCTGTGCTGAAGCACGGCATTCTGGCAGCCAAGTGGCTTGACCTTTATTAGTGAGCCTGGTTACCCCCTCTCGGAACCACAGACTTAGAAATCGCCAGCTCATATACAGTGCATAAAATATATTTATATATATACCCTTATACACCATTTTAATAAAAAATATCACAAAATTCTTCTAAGTCCCTCGGGAAGAGTGAAAGACGCGCACGTTCATTTTCAGAGCTCCTAGACCTTCCTATAAGAAGTTAGCCAAAAAGTAGCTTCGAAAAACGCTTAGGTTACGTTTCAGAGTTGCTTCTAATGTACCAAAGCTGGACTTAGACATAATTTCACTCTCACAACATTATGGCTGGTTGGAGACAGTCCGAACCACAAGTACCGGGTCCATGGTTCTGGCCGTATACTGGGGGGACGGGGACGACTCCCATTAACCCCTGACTATACCGGGGATACGCTTATCACAATGCCTTTCTGGTCTGTGCTGAAGCAGGGCATTCTGGCAGCCAAGTGGCTTGACCTTTATTAGTGAGCCTGGTTACCCCCTCTCGGAACCACAGACTTAGAAATCGCCAGCTCATATACAGTGCATAAAATATATTTATATATATACCCTTATACACCATTTAATAAAAAATATCACAAAATTCTTCTAAGTCCCTCGGGAAGAGTGAAAGACGCGCACGTTCATTTTCAGAGCTCCTAGACCTTCCTATAAGAAGTTAGCCAAAAAGTAGCTTCGAAAAACGCTTAGGTTAAGTTTCAGAGTTGCTTCTAATGTACCAAAGCTGGACTTAGACATAATTTCACTCTCACAACATTATGGCTGGTTGGAGACAGTCCGAACCACAAGTACCGGGTCCATGGTTCTGGCCGTATACTGGGGGGACGGGGACGACTCCCATTAACCCCTGACTATACCGGGGATACGCTTATCACAATGCCTTTCTGGTCTGTGCTGAAGCAGGGCATTCTGGCAGCCAAGTGGCTTGACCTTTATTAGTGAGCCTGGTTACCCCCTCTCGGAACCACAGACTTAGAAATCGCCAGCTCATATACAGTGCATAAAATATATTTATATATATACCCTTATACACCATTTAATAAAAAATATCACAAAATTCTTCTAAGTCCCTCGGGAAGAGTGAAAGACGCGCACGTTCATTTTCAGAGCTCCTAGACCTTCCTATAAGAAGTTAGCCAAAAAGTAGCTTCGAAAAACGCTTAGGTTAAGTTTCAGAGTTGCTTCTAATGTACCAAAGCTGGACGTAGACATAATTTCACTCTCACAACATTATGGCTGGTTGGAGACAGTCCGAACCACAAGTACCGGGTCCATGGTTCTGGCCGTATACTGGGGGGACGGGGACGACTCCCATTAACCCCTGACTATACCGGGGATACGCTTATCACAATGCCTTTCTGGTCTGTGCTGAAGCACGGCATTCTGGCAGCCAAGTGGCTTGACCTTTATTAGTGAGCCTGGTTACCCCCTCTCGGAACCACAGACTTAGAAATCGCCAGCTCATATACAGTGCATAAAATATATTTATATATATACCCTTATACACCATTTTAATAAAAAATATCACAAAATTCTTCTAAGTCCCTCGGGAAGAGTGAAAGACGCGCACGTTCATTTTCAGAGCTCCTAGACCTTCCTATAAGAAGTTAGCCAAAAAGTAGCTTCGAAAAACGCTTAGGTTACGTTTCAGAGTTGCTTCTAATGTACCAAAGCTGGACTTAGACATAATTTCACTCTCACAACATTATGGCTGGTTGGAGACAGTCCGAACCACAAGTACCGGGTCCATGGTTCTGGCCGTATACTGGGGGGACGGGGACGACTCCCATTAACCCCTGACTATACCGGGGATACGCTTATCACAATGCCTTTCTGGTCTGTGCTGAAGCACGGCATTCTGGCAGCCAAGTGGCTTGACCTTTATTAGTGAGCCTGGTTACCCCCTCTCGGAACCACAGACTTAGAAATCGCCAGCTCATATACAGTGCATAAAATATATTTATATATATATACCCTTATACACCATTTAATAAAAAATATCACAAAATTCTTCTAAGTCCCTCGGGAAGAGTGAAAGACGCGCACGTTCATTTTCAGAGCTCCTAGAACTTCCTATAAGAAGTTAGCCAAAAAGTAGCTTCGAAAAACGCTTAGGTTAAGTTTCAGAGTTGCTTCTAATGTACCAAAGCTGGACTTAGACATAATTTCACTCTCACAACATTATGGCTGGTTGGAGACAGTCCGAACCACAAGTACCGGGTCCATGGTTCTGGCCGTATACTGGGGGGACGGGGACGACTCCCATTAACCCCTGACTATACCGGGGATACGCTTATCACAATGCCTTTCTGGTCTGTGCTGAAGCAGGGCATTCTGGCAGCCAAGTGGCTTGACCTTTATTAGTGAGCCTGGTTACCCCCTCTCGGAACCACAGACTTAGAAATCGCCAGCTCATATACAGTGCATAAAATATATTTATATATATATACCCTTATACACCATTTTAATAAAAAATATCACAAATTTCTTCTAAGTCCCTCGGGAAGAGTGGAAGACGCGCACGTTCATTTTCAGAGCTCCTAGACCTTCCTATAAGAAGTTAGCCAAAAAGTAGCTTCGAAAAACGCTTAGGTTAAGTTTCAGAGTTGCTTCTAATGTACCAAAGCTGGACTTAGACATAATTTCACTCTCACAACATTATGGCTGGTTGGAGAGAGTCCGAACCACAAGTACCGGGTCCATGGTTCTGGCCGTATACTGGGGGGACGGGAACGACTCCCATTAACCCCTGACTATACCGGTGATACGCTTATCACAATGCCTTTCTGGTCTGTGCTGAAGCAGGGCATTCTGGCAGCCAAGTGGCTTGACCTTTATTATTGAGCCTGGTTACCCCCTCTCGGAACCACAGACTTAGAAATCGCCAGCTCATATACAGTGCATAAAAAATATTTATATATATACCCTTATACACCATTTTAATAAAAAATATCACAAAATTCTTCTAAGTCCCTCGGGAAGAGTGAAAGACGCGCACGTTCATTTTCAGATCTCCTAGACCTTCCTATAAGAAGTTAGCCAAAAAGTAGTTTCGAAAAACGCTTAGGTTAAGTTTCAGAGTTGCTTCTAATGTACCAAAGCTGGACTTAGACATAATTTCACTCTCACAACATTATGGCTGGTTGGAGAGAGTCCGAACCACAAGTACCGGGTCCATGGTTCTGGCCGTATACTGGGGGGACGGGGACGACTCCCATTAACCCCTGACTATACCGGGGATACGCTTATCACAATGCCTTTCTGGTCTGTGCTGAAGCAGGGCATTCTGGCAGCCAAGTGGCTTGACCTTTATTAGTGAGCCTGGTTACCCCCTCTCGGAACCACAGACTTAGAAATCGCCAGCTCATATACAGTGCATAAAATATATTTATATATATACCCTTATACACCATTTTAATAAAAAATATCACAAAATTCTTCTAAGTCCCTCGGGAAGAGTGAAAGACGCGCACGTTCATTTTCAGAGCTCCTAGACCTTCCTATAAGAAGTTAGCCAAAAAGTAGCTTCGAAAAACGCTTAGGTTAAGTTTCAGAGTTGCTTCTAATGTACCAAAGCTGGACTTAGACATAATTTCACTCTCACAACATTATGGCTGGTTGGAGACAGTCCGAACCACAAGTACCGGGTCCATGGTTCTGGCCGTATACTGGGGGGACGGGGACGACTCCCATTAACCCCTGACTATACCGGGGATACGCTTATCACAATGCCTTTCTGGTCTGTGCTGAAGCACGGCATTCTGGCAGCCAAGTGGCTTGACCTTTATTAGTGAGCCTGGTTACCCCCTCTCGGAACCACAGACTTAGAAATCGCCAGCTCATATACAGTGCATAAAATATATTTATATATATATACCCTTATACACCATTTAATAAAAAATATCACAAAATTCTTCTAAGTCCCTCGGGAAGAGTGAAAGACGCGCACGTTCATTTTCAGAGCTCCTAGAACTTCCTATAAGAAGTTAGCCAAAAAGTAGCTTCGAAAAACGCTTAGGTTAAGTTTCAGAGTTGCTTCTAATGTACCAAAGCTGGACTTAGACATAATTTCACTCTCACAACATTATGGCTGGTTGGAGACAGTCCGAACCACAAGTACCGGGTCCATGGTTCTGGCCGTATACTGGGGGGACGGGGACGACTCCCATTAACCCCTGACTATACCGGGGATACGCTTATCACAATGCCTTTCTGGTCTGTGCTGAAGCACGGCATTCTGGCAGCCAAGTGGCTTGACCTTTATTAGTGAGCCTGGTTACCCCCTCTCGGAACCACAGACTTAGAAATCGCCAGCTCATATACAGTGCATAAAATATATTTATATATATATACCCTTATACACCATTTAATAAAAAATATCACAAAATTCTTCTAAGTCCCTCGGGAAGAGTGAAAGACGCGCACGTTCATTTTCAGAGCTCCTAGAACTTCCTATAAGAAGTTAGCCAAAAAGTAGCTTCGAAAAACGCTTAGGTTAAGTTTCAGAGTTGCTTCTAATGTACCAAAGCTGGACTTAGACATAATTTCACTCTCACAACATTATGGCTGGTTGGAGACAGTCCGAACCACAAGTACCGGGTCCATGGTTCTGGCCGTATACTGGGGGGACGGGGACGACTCCCATTAACCCCTGACTATACCGGGGATACGCTTATCACAATGCCTTTCTGGTCTGTGCTGAAGCAGGGCATTCTGGCAGCCAAGTGGCTTGACCTTTATTAGTGAGCCTGGTTACCCCCTCTCGGAACCACAGACTTAGAAATCGCCAGCTCATATACAGTGCATAAAATATATTTATATATATATACCCTTATACACCATTTTAATAAAAAATATCACAAATTTCTTCTAAGTCCCTCGGGAAGAGTGGAAGACGCGCACGTTCATTTTCAGAGCTCCTAGACCTTCCTATAAGAAGTTAGCCAAAAAGTAGCTTCGAAAAACGCTTAGGTTAAGTTTCAGAGTTGCTTCTAATGTACCAAAGCTGGACTTAGACATAATTTCACTCTCACAACATTATGGCTGGTTGGAGAGAGTCCGAACCACAAGTACCGGGTCCATGGTTCTGGCCGTATACTGGGGGGACGGGAACGACTCCCATTAACCCCTGACTATACCGGTGATACGCTTATCACAATGCCTTTCTGGTCTGTGCTGAAGCAGGGCATTCTGGCAGCCAAGTGGCTTGACCTTTATTATTGAGCCTGGTTACCCCCTCTCGGAACCACAGACTTAGAAATCGCCAGCTCATATACAGTGCATAAAAAATATTTATATATATACCCTTATACACCATTTTAATAAAAAATATCACAAAATTCTTCTAAGTCCCTCGGGAAGAGTGAAAGACGCGCACGTTCATTTTCAGATCTCCTAGACCTTCCTATAAGAAGTTAGCCAAAAAGTAGTTTCGAAAAACGCTTAGGTTAAGTTTCAGAGTTGCTTCTAATGTACCAAAGCTGGACTTAGACATAATTTCACTCTCACAACATTATGGCTGGTTGGAGAGAGTCCGAACCACAAGTACCGGGTCCATGGTTCTGGCCGTATACTGGGGGGACGGGGACGACTCCCATTAACCCCTGACTATACCGGGGATACGCTTATCACAATGCCTTTCTGGTCTGTGCTGAAGCAGGGCATTCTGGCAGCCAAGTGGCTTGACCTTTATTAGTGAGCCTGGTTACCCCCTCTCGGAACCACAGACTTAGAAATCGCCAGCTCATATACAGTGCATAAAATATATTTATATATATACCCTTATACACCATTTTAATAAAAAATATCACAAAATTCTTCTAAGTCCCTCGGGAAGAGTGAAAGACGCGCACGTTCATTTTCAGAGCTCCTAGACCTTCCTATAAGAAGTTAGCCAAAAAGTAGCTTCGAAAAACGCTTAGGTTAAGTTTCAGAGTTGCTTCTAATGTACCAAAGCTGGACTTAGACATAATTTCACTCTCACAACATTATGGCTGGTTGGAGACAGTCCGAACCACAAGTACCGGGTCCATGGTTCTGGCCGTATACTGGGGGGACGGGGACGACTCCCATTAACCCCTGACTATACCGGGGATACGCTTATCACAATGCCTTTCTGGTCTGTGCTGAAGCACGGCATTCTGGCAGCCAAGTGGCTTGACCTTTATTAGTGAGCCTGGTTACCCCCTCTCGGAACCACAGACTTAGAAATCGCCAGCTCATATACAGTGCATAAAATATATTTATATATATATACCCTTATACACCATTTAATAAAAAATATCACAAAATTCTTCTAAGTCCCTCGGGAAGAGTGAAAGACGCGCACGTTCATTTTCAGAGCTCCTAGAACTTCCTATAAGAAGTTAGCCAAAAAGTAGCTTCGAAAAACGCTTAGGTTAAGTTTCAGAGTTGCTTCTAATGTACCAAAGCTGGACTTAGACATAATTTCACTCTCACAACATTATGGCTGGTTGGAGACAGTCCGAACCACAAGTACCGGGTCCATGGTTCTGGCCGTATACTGGGGGGACGGGGACGACTCCCATTAACCCCTGACTAAACCGGGGATACGCTTATCACAATGCCTTTCTGGTCTGTGCTGAAGCAGGGCATTCTGGCAGCCAAGTGGCTTGACCTTTATTAGTGAGCCTGGTTACCCCCTCTCGGAACCACAGACTTAGAAATCGCCAGCTCATATACAGTGCATAAAATATATTTATATATATACCCTTATACACCATTTTAATAAAAAATATCACAAATTTCTTCTAAGTCCCTAGGGAAGAGTGAAAGACGCGCACGTTCATTTTCAGAGCTCCTAGACCTTCCTATAAGAAGTTAGCCAAAAAGTAGCTTCGAAAAACGCTTAGGTTAAGTTTCAGAGTTGCTTCTAATGTACCAAAGCTGGACTTAGACATAATTTCACTCTCACAACATTATGGCTGGTTGGAGAGAGTCCGAACCACAAGTACCGGGTCCATGGTTCTGGCCGTATACTGGGGGGACGGGGATGACTCCCATTAACCCCTGACTATACCGGGGATACGCTTATCACAATGCCTTTCTGGTCTGTGCTGAAGCAGGGCATTCTGGCAGCCAAGTGGCTTGACCTTTATTAGTGAGCCTGGTTACCCCCTCTCGGAACCACAGACTTAGAAATCGCCAGCTCATATACAGTGCATAAAATATATTTATATATATACCCTTATACACCATTTTAATAAAAAATATCACAAAATTCTTCTAAGTCTCTCGGGAAGAGTGAAAGACGCGCACGTTCATTTTCAGAGCTCCTAGACCTTCCTATAAGAAGTTAGCCAAAAAGTAGCTTCGAAAAACGCTTAGGTTAAGTTTCAGAGTTGCTTCTAATGTACCAAAGCTGGACTTAGACATAATTTCACTCTCACAACATTATGGCTGGTTGGAGACAGTCCGAACCACAAGTACCGGGTCCATGGTTCTGGCCGTATACTGGGGGGACGGGGACGACTCCCATTAACCCCTGACTATACCGGGGATACGCTTATCACAATGCCTTTCTGGTCTGTGCTGAAGCACGGCATTCTGGCAGCCAAGTGGCTTGACCTTTATTAGTGAGCCTGGTTACCCCCTCTCGGAACCACAGACTTAGAAATCGCCAGCTCATATACAGTGCATAAAATATATTTATATATATATACCCTTATACACCATTTAATAAAAAATATCACAAAATTCTTCTAAGTCCCTCGGGAAGAGTGAAAGACGCGCACGTTCATTTTCAGAGCTCCTAGAACTTCCTATAAGAAGTTAGCCAAAAAGTAGCTTCGAAAAACGCTTAGGTTAAGTTTCAGAGTTGCTTCTAATGTACCAAAGCTGGACTTAGACATAATTTCACTCTCACAACATTATGGCTGGTTGGAGACAGTCCGAACCACAAGTACCGGGTCCATGGTTCTGGCCGTATACTGGGGGGACGGGGACGACTCCCATTAACCCCTGACTATACCGGGGATACGCTTATCACAATGCCTTTCTGGTCTGTGCTGAAGCAGGGCATTCTGGCAGCCAAGTGGCTTGACCTTTATTAGTGAGCCTGGTTACCCCCTCTCGGAACCACAGACTTAGAAATCGCCAGCTCATATACAGTGCATAAAATATATTTATATATATACCCTTATACACCATTTTAATAAAAAATATCACAAATTTCTTCTAAGTCCCTAGGGAAGAGTGAAAGACGCGCACGTTCATTTTCAGAGCTCCTAGACCTTCCTATAAGAAGTTAGCCAAAAAGTAGCTTCGAAAAACGCTTAGGTTAAGTTTCAGAGTTGCTTCTAATGTACCAAAGCTGGACTTAGACATAATTTCACTCTCACAACATTATGGCTGGTTGGAGAGAGTCCGAACCACAAGTACCGGGTCCATGGTTCTGGCCGTATACTGGGGGGACGGGGACGACTCCCATTAACCCCTGACTATACCGGGGATACGCTTATCACAATGCCTTTCTGGTCTGTGCTGAAGCAGGGCATTCTGGCAGCCAAGTGGCTTGACCTTTATTAGTGAGCCTGGTTACACCCTCTCGGAACCACAGACTTAGAAATCGCCAGCTCATATACAGTGCATAAAATATATTTATATATATATACCCTTATACACCATTTAATAAAAAATATCACAAAATTCTTCTAAGTCCCTAGGGAAGAGTGAAAGACGCGCACGTTCATTTTCAGAGCTCCTAGACCTTCCTATAAGAAGTTAGCCAAAAAGTAGCTTCGAAAAACGCTTAGGTTAAGTTTCAGAGTTGCTTCTAATGTACCAAAGCTGGACTTAGACATAATTTCACTCTCACAACATTATGGCTGGTTGGAGAGAGTCCGAACCACAAGTACCGGGTCCATGGTTCTGGCCGTATACTGGGGGGACGGGGACGACTCCCATTAACCCCTGACTATACCGGGGATACGCTTATCACAATGCCTTTCTGGTCTGTGCTGAAGCAGGGCATTCTGGCAGCCAAGTGGCTTGACCTTTATTAGTGAGCCTGGTTACCCCCTCTCGGAACCACAGACTTAGAAATCGCCAGCTCATATACAGTGCATAAAATATATTTATATATATACCCTTATACACCATTTTAATAAAAAATATCACAAAATTCTTCTAAGTCCCTCGGGAAGAGTGAAAGACGCGCACGTTCATTTTCAGAGCTCCTAGACCTTCCTATAAGAAGTTAGCCAAAAAGTAGCTTCGAAAAACGCTTAGGTTAAGTTTCAGAGTTGCTTCTAATGTACCAAAGCTGGACTTAGACATAATTTCACTCTCACAACATTATGGCTGGTTGGAGACAGTCCGAACCACAAGTACCGGGTCCATGGTTCTGGCCGTATACTGGGGGGACGGGGACGACTCCCATTAACCCCTAACTATACCGGGGATACGCTTATCACAATGCCTTTCTGGTCTGTGCTGAAGCACGGCATTCTGGCAGCCAAGTGGCTTGACCTTTATTAGTGAGCCTGGTTACCCCCTCTCGGAACCACAGACTTAGAAATCGCCAGCTCATATACAGTGCATAAAATATATTTATATATATATACCCTTATACACCATTTTAATAAAAAATATCACAAATTTCTTCTAAGTCCCTAGGGAAGAGTGAAAGACGCGCACGTTCATTTTCAGAGCTCCTAGACCTTCCTATAAGAAGTTAGCCAAAAAGTAGCTTCGAAAAACGCTTAGGTTAAGTTTCAGAGTTGCTTCTAATGTACCAAAGCTGGACTTAGACATAATTTCACTCTCACAACATTATGGCTGGTTGGAGAGAGTCCGAACCACAAGTACCGGGTCCATGGTTCTGGCCGTATACTGGGGGGACGGGGACGACTCCCATTAACCCCTGACTATACCGGGGATACGCTTATCACAATGCCTTTCTGGTCTGTGCTGAAGCAGGGCATTCTGGCAGCCAAGTGGCTTGACCTTTATTAGTGAGCCTGGTTACACCCTCTCGGAACCACAGACTTAGAAATCGCCAGCTCATATACAGTGCATAAAATATATTTATATATATATACCCTTATACACCATTTAATAAAAAATATCACAAAATTCTTCTAAGTCCCTA
Organism: Ascaphus truei; assembly: GCF_040206685.1. NCBI lineage: Eukaryota > Metazoa > Chordata > Amphibia > Anura > Ascaphidae > Ascaphus > Ascaphus truei. Next base: position 239,528 of record NW_027456829.1, read on the forward strand.
GGGAAGAGTGAAAGACGCGCACGTTCATTTTCAGAGCTCCTAGACCTTCCTATAAGAAGTTAGCCAAAAAGTAGCTTCGAAAAACGCTTAGGTTAAGTTTCAGAGTTGCTTCTAATGTACCAAAGCTGGACTTCGACATAATTTCACTCTCACAACATTATGGCTGGTTGGAGACAGTCCGAACCACAAGTACCGGGTCCATGGTTCTGGCCGTATACTGGGGGGACGGGGACGACTCCCATTAACCCCTGACTATACCGGGGATACGCTTATCACAATGCCTTTCTGGTCTGTGCTGAAGCAGGGCATTCTGGCAGCCAAGTGGCTTGACCTTTATTAGTGAGCCTGGTTACCCCCTCTCGGAACCACAGACTTAGAAATCGCCAGCTCATATACAGTGCATAAAATATATTTATATATATATACCCTTATACACCATTTTAATAAAAAATATCACAAATTTCTTCTAAGTCCCTCGGGAAGAGTGGAAGACGCGCACGTTCATTTTCAGAGCTCCTAGACCTTCCAATAAGAAGTTAGCCAAAAAGTAGCTTCGAAAAACGCTTAGGTTAAGTTTCAGAGTTGCTTCTAATGTACCAAAGCTGGACTTAGACATAATTTCACTCTCACAACATAATGGCTGGTTGGAGACAGTCCGAACCACAAGTACCGGGTCCATGGTTCTGGCCGTATACTGGGGGGACGGGAACGACTCCCATTAACCCCTGACTATACCGGTGATACGCTTATCACAATGCCTTTCTGGTCTGTGCTGAAGCAGGGCATTCTGGCAGCCAAGTGGCTTGACCTTTATTAGTGAGCCTGGTTACCCCCTCTCGGAACCACAGACTTAGAAATCGCCAGCTCATATACAGTGCATAAAAAATATTTATATATATACCCTTATACACCATTTTAATAAAAAATATCACAAAATTCTTCTAAGTCCCTCGGGAAGAGTGAAAGACGCGCACGTTCATTTTCAGATCTCCTAGACCTTCCTATAAGAAGTTAGCCAAAAAGTAGTTTCGAAAAACGCTTAGGTTAAGTTTCAGAGTTGCTTCTAATGTACCAAAGCTGGACTTAGACATAATTTCACTCTCACAACATTATGGCTGGTTGGAGAGAGTCCGAACCACAAGTACCGGGTCCATGGTTCTGGCCGTATACTGGGGGGACGGGGACGACTCCCATTAACCCCTGACTATACCGGGGATACGCTTATCACAATGCCTTTCTGGTCTGTGCTGAAGCAGGGCATTCTGGCAGCCAAGTGGCTTGACCTTTATTAGTGAGCCTGGTTACCCCCTCTCGGAACCACAGACTTAGAAATCGCCAGCTCATATACAGTGCATAAAATATATTTATATATATACCCTTATACACCATTTTAATAAAAAATATCACAAAATTCTTCTAAGTCCCTCGGGAAGAGTGAAAGACGCGCACGTTCATTTTCAGAGCTCCTAGACCTTCCTATAAGAAGTTAGCCAAAAAGTAGCTTCGAAAAACGCTTAGGTTAAGTTTCAGAGTTGCTTCTAATGTACCAAAGCTGGACTTAGACATAATTTCACTCTCACAACATTATGGCTGGTTGGAGACAGTCCGAACCACAAGTACCGGGTCCATGGTTCTGGCCGTATACTGGGGGGACGGGGACGACTCCCATTAACCCCTGACTATACCGGGGATACGCTTATCACAATGCCTTTCTGGTCTGTGCTGAAGCACGGCATTCTGGCAGCCAAGTGGCTTGACCTTTATTAGTGAGCCTGGTTACCCCCTCTCGGAACCACAGACTTAGAAATCGCCAGCTCATATACAGTGCATAAAATATATTTATATATATATACCCTTATACACCATTTTAATAAAAAATATCACAAATTTCTTCTAAGTCCCTAGGGAAGAGTGAAAGACGCGCACGTTCATTTTCAGAGCTCCTAGACCTTCCTATAAGAAGTTAGCCAAAAAGTAGCTTCGAAAAACGCTTAGGTTAAGTTTCAGAGTTGCTTCTAATGTACCAAAGCTGGACTTAGACATAATTTCACTCTCACAACATTATGGCTGGTTGGAGACAGTCCGAACCACAAGTACCGGGTCCATGGTTCTGGCCGTATACTGGGGGGACGGGGACGACTCCCATTAACCCCTGACTATACCGGGGATACGCTTATCACAATGCCTTTCTGGTCTGTGCTGAAGCAGGGCATTCTGGCAGCCAAGTGGCTTGACCTTTATTAGTGAGCCTGGTTACACCCTCTCGGAACCACAGACTTAGAAATCGCCAGCTCATATACAGTGCATAAAATATATTTATATATATATACCCTTATACACCATTTAATAAAAAATATCACAAAATTCTTCTAAGTCCCTAGGGAAGAGTAAAAGACGCGCACGTTCATTTTCAGAGCTCCTAGACCTTCCTATAAGAAGTTAGCCAAAAAGTAGCTTCGAAAAACGCTTAGGTTAAGTTTCAGAGTTGCTTCTAATGTACCAAAGCTGGACTTCGACATAATTTCACTCTCACAACATTATGGCTGGTTGGAGACAGTCCGAACCACAAGTACCGGGTCCATGGTTCTGGCCGTATACTGGGGGGACGGGGACGACTCCCATTAACCCCTGACTATACCGGGGATACGCTTATCACAATGCCTTTCTGGTCTGTGCTGAAGCAGGGCATTCTGGCAGCCAAGTGGCTTGACCTTTATTAGTGAGCCTGGTTACCCCCTCTCGGAACCACAGACTTAGAAATCGCCAGCTCATATACAGTGCATAAAATATATTTATATATATACCCTTATACACCATTTAATAAAAAATATCACAAAATTCTTCTAAGTCCCTCGGGAAGAGTGAAAGACGCGCACGTTCATTTTCAGAGCTCCTAGAACTTCCTATAAGAAGTTAGCCAAAAAGTAGCTTCGAAAAACGCTTAGGTTAAGTTTCAGAGTTGCTTCTAATGTACCAAAGCTGGACTTAGACATAATTTCACTCTCACAACATTATGGCTGGTTGGAGACAGTCCGAACCACAAGTACCGGGTCCATGGTTCTGGCCGTATACTGGGGGGACGGGGACGACTCCCATTAACCCCTGACTATACCGGGGATACGCTTATCACAATGCCTTTCTGGTCTGTGCTGAAGCAGGGCATTCTGGCAGCCAAGTGGCTTGACCTTTATTAGTGAGCCTGGTTACCCCCTCTCGGAACCACAGACTTAGAAATCGCCAGCTCATATACAGTGCATAAAATATATTTATATATATATACCCTTATACACCATTTTAATAAAAAATATCACAAATTTCTTCTAAGTCCCTCGGGAAGAGTGGAAGACGCGCACGTTCATTTTCAGAGCTCCTAGACCTTCCTATAAGAAGTTAGCCAAAAAGTAGCTTCGAAAAACGCTTAGGTTAAGTTTCAGAGTTGCTTCTAATGTACCAAAGCTGGACTTAGACATAATTTCACTCTCACAACATAATGGCTGGTTGGAGACAGTCCGAACCACAAGTACCGGGTCCATGGTTCTGGCCGTATACTGGGGGGACGGGAACGACTCCCATTAACCCCTGACTATACCGGTGATACGCTTATCACAATGCCTTTCTGGTCTGTGCTGAAGCAGGGCATTCTGGCAGCCAAGTGGCTTGACCTTTATTAGTGAGCCTGGTTACCCCCTCTCGGAACCACAGACTTAGAAATCGCCAGCTCATATACAGTGCATAAAAAATATTTATATATATACCCTTATACACCATTTTAATAAAAAATATCACAAAATTCTTCTAAGTCCCTCGGGAAGAGTGAAAGACGCGCACGTTCATTTTCAGATCTCCTAGACCTTCCTATAAGAAGTTAGCCAAAAAGTAGTTTCGAAAAACGCTTAGGTTAAGTTTCAGAGTTGCTTCTAATGTACCAAAGCTGGACTTAGACATAATTTCACTCTCACAACATTATGGCTGGTTGGAGAGAGTCCGAACCACAAGTACCGGGTCCATGGTTCTGGCCGTATACTGGGGGGACGGGGACGACTCCCATTAACCCCTGACTATACCGGGGATACGCTTATCACAATGCCTTTCTGGTCTGTGCTGAAGCAGGGCATTCTGGCAGCCAAGTGGCTTGACCTTTATTAGTGAGCCTGGTTACCCCCTCTCGGAACCACAGACTTAGAAATCGCCAGCTCATATACAGTGCATAAAATATATTTATATATATACCCTTATACACCATTTAATAAAAAATATCACAAAATTCTTCTAAGTCCCTCGGGAAGAGTGAAAGACGCGCACGTTCATTTTCAGAGCTCCTAGACCTTCCTATAAGAAGTTAGCCAAAAAGTAGCTTCGAAAAACGCTTAGGTTAAGTTTCAGAGTTGCTTCTAATGTACCAAAGCTGTACTTAGACATAATTTCACTCTCACAACATTATGGCTGGTTGGAGAGAGTCCGAACCACAAGTACCGGGTCCATGGTTCTGGCCGTATACTGGGGGGACGGGGACGACTCCCATTAACCCCTGACTATACCGGGGATACGCTTATCACAATGCCTTTCTGGTCTGTGCTGAAGCACGGCATTCTGGCAGCCAAGTGGCTTGACCTTTATTAGTGAGCCTGGTTACCCCCTCTCGGAACCACAGACTTAGAAATCGCCAGCTCATATACAGTGCATAAAATATATTTATATATATATACCCTTATACACCATTTTAATAAAAAATATCACAAATTTCTTCTAAGTCCCTAGGGAAGAGTGAAAGACGCGCACGTTCATTTTCAGAGCTCCTAGACCTTCCTATAAGAAGTTAGCCAAAAAGTAGCTTCGAAAAACGCTTAGGTTAAGTTTCAGAGTTGCTTCTAATGTACCAAAGCTGGACTTAGACATAATTTCACTCTCACAACATTATGGCTGGTTGGAGAGAGTCCGAACCACAAGTACCGGGTCCATGGTTCTGGCCGTATACTGGGGGGACGGGGACGACTCCCATTAACCCCTGACTATACCGGGGATACGCTTATCACAATGCCTTTCTGGTCTGTGCTGAAGCAGGGCATTCTGGCAGCCAAGTGGCTTGACCTTTATTAGTGAGCCTGGTTACCCCCTCTCGGAACCACAGACTTAGAAATCGCCAGCTCATATACAGTGCATAAAATATATTTATATATATACCCTTATACACCATTTTAATAAAAAATATCACAAAATTCTTCTAAGTCCCTCGGGAAGAGTGAAAGACGCGCACGTTCATTTTCAGAGCTCCTAGACCTTCCTATAAGAAGTTAGCCAAAAAGTAGCTTCGAAAAACGCTTAGGTTAAGTTTCAGAGTTGCTTCTAATGTACCAAAGCTGGACTTAGACATAATTTCACTCTCACAACATTATGGCTGGTTGGAGACAGTCCGAACCACAAGTACCGGGTCCATGGTTCTGGCCGTATACTGGGGGGACGGGGACGACTCCCATTAACCCCTGACTATACCGGGGATACGCTTATCACAATGCCTTTCTGGTCTGTGCTGAAGCACGGCATTCTGGCAGCCAAGTGGCTTGACCTTTATTAGTGAGCCTGGTTACCCCCTCTCGGAACCACAGACTTAGAAATCGCCAGCTCATATACAGTGCATAAAATATATTTATATATATATACCCTTATACACCATTTTAATAAAAAATATCACAAATTTCTTCTAAGTCCCTAGGGAAGAGTGAAAGACGCGCACGTTCATTTTCAGAGCTCCTAGACCTTCCTATAAGAAGTTAGCCAAAAAGTAGCTTCGAAAAACGCTTAGGTTAAGTTTCAGAGTTGCTTCTAATGTACCAAAGCTGGACTTAGACATAATTTCACTCTCACAACATTATGGCTGGTTGGAGACAGTCCGAACCACAAGTACCGGGTCCATGGTTCTGGCCGTATACTGGGGGGACGGGGACGACTCCCATTAACCCCTGACTATACCGGGGATACGCTTATCACAATGCCTTTCTGGTCTGTGCTGAAGCAGGGCATTCTGGCAGCCAAGTGGCTTGACCTTTATTAGTGAGCCTGGTTACACCCTCTCGGAACCACAGACTTAGAAATCGCCAGCTCATATACAGTGCATAAAATATATTTATATATATATACCCTTATACACCATTTAATAAAAAATATCACAAAATTCTTCTAAGTCCCTAGGGAAGAGTGAAAGACGCGCACGTTCATTTTCAGAGCTCCTAGACCTTCCTATAAGAAGTTAGCCAAAAAGTAGCTTCGAAAAACGCTTAGGTTAAGTTTCAGAGTTGCTTCTAATGTACCAAAGCTGGACTTCGACATAATTTCACTCTCACAACATTATGGCTGGTTGGAGACAGTCCGAACCACAAGTACCGGGTCCATGGTTCTGGCCGTATACTGGGGGGACGGGGACGACTCCCATTAACCCCTGACTATACCGGGGATACGCTTATCACAATGCCTTTCTGGTCTGTGCTGAAGCAGGGCATTCTGGCAGCCAAGTGGCTTGACCTTTATTAGTGAGCCTGGTTACCCCCTCTCGGAACCACAGACTTAGAAATCGCCAGCTCATATACAGTGCATAAAATATATTTATATATATACCCTTATACACCATTTAATAAAAAATATCACAAAATTCTTCTAAGTCCCTCGGGAAGAGTGAAAGACGCGCACGTTCATTTTCAGAGCTCCTAGAACTTCCTATAAGAAGTTAGCCAAAAAGTAGCTTCGAAAAACGCTTAGGTTAAGTTTCAGAGTTGCTTCTAATGTACCAAAGCTGGACTTAGACATAATTTCACTCTCACAACATTATGGCTGGTTGGAGACAGTCCGAACCACAAGTACCGGGTCCATGGTTCTGGCCGTATACTGGGGGGACGGGGACGACTCCCATTAACCCCTGACTATACCGGGGATACGCTTATCACAATGCCTTTCTGGTCTGTGCTGAAGCAGGGCATTCTGGCAGCCAAGTGGCTTGACCTTTATTAGTGAGCCTGGTTACCCCCTCTCGGAACCACAGACTTAGAAATCGCCAGCTCATATACAGTGCATAAAATATATTTATATATATATACCCTTATACACCATTTTAATAAAAAATATCACAAATTTCTTCTAAGTCCCTCGGGAAGAGTGGAAGACGCGCACGTTCATTTTCAGAGCTCCTAGACCTTCCTATAAGAAGTTAGCCAAAAAGTAGCTTCGAAAAACGCTTAGGTTAAGTTTCAGAGTTGCTTCTAATGTACCAAAGCTGGACTTAGACATAATTTCACTCTCACAACATAATGGCTGGTTGGAGACAGTCCGAACCACAAGTACCGGGTCCATGGTTCTGGCCGTATACTGGGGGGACGGGAACGACTCCCATTAACCCCTGACTATACCGGTGATACGCTTATCACAATGCCTTTCTGGTCTGTGCTGAAGCAGGGCATTCTGGCAGCCAAGTGGCTTGACCTTTATTAGTGAGCCTGGTTACCCCCTCTCGGAACCACAGACTTAGAAATCGCCAGCTCATATACAGTGCATAAAAAATATTTATATATACAGTATACCCTTATACACCATTTTAATAAAAAATATCACAAAATTCTTCTAAGTCCCTCGGGAAGAGTGAAAGACGCGCACGTTCATTTTCAGATCTCCTAGACCTTCCTATAAGAAGTTAGCCAAAAAGTAGTTTCGAAAAACGCTTAGGTTAAGTTTCAGAGTTGCTTCTAATGTACCAAAGCTGGACTTAGACATAATTTCACTCTCACAACATTATGGCTGGTTGGAGAGAGTCCGAACCACAAGTACCGGGTCCATGGTTCTGGCCGTATACTGGGGGGACGGGGACGACTCCCATTAACCCCTGACTATACCGGGGATACGCTTATCACAATGCCTTTCTGGTCTGTGCTGAAGCAGGGCATTCTGGCAGCCAAGTGGCTTGACCTTTATTAGTGAGCCTGGTTACCCCCTCTCGGAACCACAGACTTAGAAATCGCCAGCTCATATACAGTGCATAAAATATATTTATATATATACCCTTATACACCATTTAATAAAAAATATCACAAAATTCTTCTAAGTCCCTCGGGAAGAGTGAAAGACGCGCACGTTCATTTTCAGAGCTCCTAGACCTTCCTATAAGAAGTTAGCCAAAAAGTAGCTTCGAAAAACGCTTAGGTTAAGTTTCAGAGTTGCTTCTAATGTACCAAAGCTGTACTTAGACATAATTTCACTCTCACAACATTATGGCTGGTTGGAGAGAGTCCGAACCACAAGTACCGGGTCCATGGTTCTGGCCGTATACTGGGGGGACGGGGACGACTCCCATTAACCCCTGACTATACCGGGGATACGCTTATCACAATGCCTTTCTGGTCTGTGCTGAAGCAGGGCATTCTGGCAGCCAAGTGGCTTGACCTTTATTAGTGAGCCTGGTTACCCCCTCTCGGAACCACAGACTTAGAAATCGCCAGCTCATATACAGTGCATAAAATATATTTATATATATACCCTTATACACCATTTTAATAAAAAATATCACAAAATTCTTCTAAGTCCCTCGGGAAGAGTGAAAGACGCGCACGTTCATTTTCAGAGCTCCTAGACCTTCCTATAAGAAGTTAGCCAAAAAGTAGCTTCGAAAAACGCTTAGGTTAAGTTTCAGAGTTGCTTCTAATGTACCAAAGCTGGACTTAGACATAATTTCACTCTCACAACATTATGGCTGGTTGGAGACAGTCCGAACCACAAGTACCGGTTCCATGGTTCTGGCCGTATACTGGGGGGACGGGGACGACTCCCATTAACCCCTGACTATACCGGGGATACGCTTATCACAATGCCTTTCTGGTCTGTGCTGAAGCACGGCATTCTGGCAGCCAAGTGGCTTGACCTTTATTAGTGAGCCTGGTTACCCCCTCTCGGAACCACAGACTTAGAAATCGCCAGCTCATATACAGTGCATAAAATATATTTATATATATATACCCTTATACACCATTTTAATAAAAAATATCACAAATTTCTTCTAAGTCCCTAGGGAAGAGTGAAAGACGCGCACGTTCATTTTCAGAGCTCCTAGACCTTCCTATAAGAAGTTAGCCAAAAAGTAGCTTCGAAAAACGCTTAGGTTAAGTTTCAGAGTTGCTTCTAATGTACCAAAGCTGGACTTAGACATAATTTCACTCTCACAACATTATGGCTGGTTGGAGACAGTCCGAACCACAAGTACCGGGTCCATGGTTCTGGCCGTATACTGGGGGGACGGGGACGACTCCCATTAACCCCTGACTATACCGGGGATACGCTTATCACAATGCCTTTCTGGTCTGTGCTGAAGCAGGGCATTCTGGCAGCCAAGTGGCTTGACCTTTATTAGTGAGCCTGGTTACCCCCTCTCGGAACCACAGACTTAGAAATCGCCAGCTCATATACAGTGCATAAAATATATTTATATATATACCCTTATACACCATTTAATAAAAAATATCACAAAATTCTTCTAAGTCCCTCGGGAAGAGTGAAAGACGCGCACGTTCATTTTCAGAGCTCCTAGAACTTCCTATAAGAAGTTAGCCAAAAAGTAGCTTCGAAAAACGCTTAGGTTAAGTTTCAGAGTTGCTTCTAATGTACCAAAGCTGGACTTAGACATAATTTCACTCTCACAACATTATGGCTGGTTGGAGACAGTCCGAACCACAAGTACCGGGTCCATGGTTCTGGCCGTATACTGGGGGGACGGGGACGACTCCCATTAACCCCTGACTATACCGGGGATACGCTTATCACAATGCCTTTCTGGTCTGTGCTGAAGCAGGGCATTCTGGCAGCCAAGTGGCTTGACCTTTATTAGTGAGCCTGGTTACCCCCTCTCGGAACCACAGACTTAGAAATCGCCAGCTCATATACAGTGCATAAAATATATTTATATATATATACCCTTATACACCATTTTAATAAAAAATATCACAAATTTCTTCTAAGTCCCTCGGGAAGAGTGGAAGACGCGCACGTTCATTTTCAGAGCTCCTAGACCTTCCTATAAGAAGTTAGCCAAAAAGTAGCTTCGAAAAACGCTTAGGTTAAGTTTCAGAGTTGCTTCTAATGTACCAAAGCTGGACTTAGACATAATTTCACTCTCACAACATAATGGCTGGTTGGAGACAGTCCGAACCACAAGTACCGGGTCCATGGTTCTGGCCGTATACTGGGGGGACGGGAACGACTCCCATTAACCCCTGACTATACCGGTGATACGCTTATCACAATGCCTTTCTGGTCTGTGCTGAAGCAGGGCATTCTGGCAGCCAAGTGGCTTGACCTTTATTAGTGAGCCTGGTTACCCCCTCTCGGAACCACAGACTTAGAAATCGCCAGCTCATATACAGTGCATAAAATATATTTATATATATACCCTTATACACCATTTTAATAAAAAATATCACAAAATTCTTCTAAGTCCCTCGGGAAGAGTGAAAGACGCGCACGTTCATTTTCAGATCTCCTAGACCTTCCTATAAGAAGTTAGCCAAAAAGTAGTTTCGAAAAACGCTTAGGTTAAGTTTCAGAGTTGCTTCTAATGTACCAAAGCTGGACTTAGACATAATTTCACTCTCACAACATTATGGCTGGTTGGAGAGAGTCCGAACCACAAGTACCGGGTCCATGGTTCTGGCCGTATACTGGGGGGACGGGGACGACTCCCATTAACCCCTGACTATACCGGGGATACGCTTATCACAATGCCTTTCTGGTCTGTGCTGAAGCAGGGCATTCTGGCAGCCAAGTGGCTTGACCTTTATTAGTGAGCCTGGTTACCCCCTCTCGGAACCACAGACTTAGAAATCGCCAGCTCATATACAGTGCATAAAATATATTTATATATATACCCTTATACACCATTTAATAAAAAATATCACAAAATTCTTCTAAGTCCCTCGGGAAGAGTGAAAGACGCGCACGTTCATTTTCAGAGCTCCTAGACCTTCCTATAAGAAGTTAGCCAAAAAGTAGCTTCGAAAAACGCTTAGGTTAAGTTTCAGAGTTGCTTCTAATGTACCAAAGCTGTACTTAGACATAATTTCACTCTCACAACATTATGGCTGGTTGGAGAGAGTCCGAACCACAAGTACCGGGTCCATGGTTCTGGCCGTATACTGGGGGGACGGGGACGACTCCCATTAACCCCTGACTATACCGGGGATACGCTTATCACAATGCCTTTCTGGTCTGTGCTGAAGCAGGGCATTCTGGCAGCCAAGTGGCTTGACCTTTATTAGTGAGCCTGGTTACCCCCTCTCGGAACCACAGACTTAGAAATCGCCAGCTCATATACAGTGCATAAAATATATTTATATATATACCCTTATACACCATTTTAATAAAAAATATCACAAAATTCTTCTAAGTCCCTCGGGAAGAGTGAAAGACGCGCACGTTCATTTTCAGAGCTCCTAGACCTTCCTATAAGAAGTTAGCCAAAAAGTAGCTTCGAAAAACGCTTAGGTTAAGTTTCAGAGTTGCTTCTAATGTACCAAAGCTGGACTTAGACATAATTTCACTCTCACAACATTATGGCTGGTTGGAGACAGTCCGAACCACAAGTACCGGTTCCATGGTTCTGGCCGTATACTGGGGGGACGGGGACGACTCCCATTAACCCCTGACTATACCGGGGATACGCTTATCACAATGCCTTTCTGGTCTGTGCTGAAGCACGGCATTCTGGCAGCCAAGTGGCTTGACCTTTATTAGTGAGCCTGGTTACCCCCTCTCGGAACCACAGACTTAGAAATCGCCAGCTCATATACAGTGCATAAAATATATTTATATATATATACCCTTATACACCATTTTAATAAAAAATATCACAAATTTCTTCTAAGTCCCTAGGGAAGAGTGAAAGACGCGCACGTTCATTTTCAGAGCTCCTAGACCTTCCTATAAGAAGTTAGCCAAAAAGTAGCTTCGAAAAACGCTTAGGTTAAGTTTCAGAGTTGCTTCTAATGTACCAAAGCTGGACTTAGACATAATTTCACTCTCACAACATTATGGCTGGTTGGAGACAGTCCGAACCACAAGTACCGGGTCCATGGTTCTGGCCGTATACTGGGGGGACGGGGACGACTCCCATTAACCCCTGACTATACCGGGGATACGCTTATCACAATGCCTTTCTGGTCTGTGCTGAAGCAGGGCATTCTGGCAGCCAAGTGGCTTGACCTTTATTAGTGAGCCTGGTTACCCCCTCTCGGAACCACAGACTTAGAAATCGCCAGCTCATATACAGTGCATAAAATATATTTATATATATACCCTTATACACCATTTAATAAAAAATATCACAAAATTCTTCTAAGTCCCTCGGGAAGATTGAAAGACGCGCACGTTCATTTTCAGAGCTCCTAGACCTTCCTATAAGAAGTTAGCCAAAAAGTAGCTTCGAAAAACGCTTAGGTTAAGTTTCAGAGTTGCTTCTAATGTACCAAAGCTGGACTTCGACATAATTTCACTCTCACAACATTATGGCTGGTTGGAGACAGTCCGAACCACAAGTACCGGGTCCATGGTTCTGGCCGTATACTGGGGGGACGGGGACGACTCCCATTAACCCCTGACTATACCGGGGATACGCTTATCACAATGCCTTTCTGGTCTGTGCTGAAGCAGGGCATTCTGGCAGCCAAGTGGCTTGACCTTTATTAGTGAGCCTGGTTACCCCCTCTCGGAACCACAGACTTAGAAATCGCCAGCTCATATACAGTGCATAAAATATATTTATATATATATACCCTTATACACCATTTTAATAAAAAATATCACAAATTTCTTCTAAGTCCCTCGGGAAGAGTGGAAGACGCGCACGTTCATTTTCAGAGCTCCTAGACCTTCCTATAAGAAGTTAGCCAAAAAGTAGCTTCGAAAAACGCTTAGGTTAAGTTTCAGAGTTGCTTCTAATGTACCAAAGCTGGACTTAGACATAATTTCACTCTCACAACATAATGGCTGGTTGGAGACAGTCCGAACCACAAGTACCGGGTCCATGGTTCTGGCCGTATACTGGGGGGACGGGAACGACTCCCATTAACCCCTGACTATACCGGTGATACGCTTATCACAATGCCTTTCTGGTCTGTGCTGAAGCAGGGCATTCTGGCAGCCAAGTGGCTTGACCTTTATTAGTGAGCCTGGTTACCCCCTCTCGGAACCACAGACTTAGAAATCGCCAGCTCATATACAGTGCATAAAAAATATTTATATATATACCCTTATACACCATTTTAATAAAAAATATCACAAAATTCTTCTAAGTCCCTCGGGAAGAGTGAAAGACGCGCACGTTCATTTTCAGATCTCCTAGACCTTCCTATAAGAAGTTAGCCAAAAAGTAGTTTCGAAAAACGCTTAGGTTAAGTTTCAGAGTTGCTTCTAATGTACCAAAGCTGGACTTAGACATAATTTCACTCTCACAACATTATGGCTGGTTGGAGAGAGTCCGAACCACAAGTACCGGGTCCATGGTTCTGGCCGTATACTGGGGGGACGGGGACGACTCCCATTAACCCCTGACTATACCGGGGATACGCTTATCACAATGCCTTTCTGGTCTGTGCTGAAGCAGGGCATTCTGGCAGCCAAGTGGCTTGACCTTTATTAGTGAGCCTGGTTACCCCCTCTCGGAACCACAGACTTAGAAATCGCCAGCTCATATACAGTGCATAAAATATATTTATATATATACCCTTATACACCATTTAATAAAAAATATCACAAAATTCTTCTAAGTCCCTCGGGAATAGTGAAAGATGCGCACGTTCATTTTCAGAGCTCCTAGACCTTCCTATAAGAAGTTAGCCAAAAAGTAGCTTCGAAAAACGCTTAGGTTAAGTTTCAGAGTTGCTTCTAATGTACCAAAGCTGTACTTAGACATAATTTCACTCTCACAACATTATGGCTGGTTGGAGAGAGTCCGAACCACAAGTACCGGGTCCATGGTTCTGGCCGTATACTGGGGGGACGGGGACGACTCCCATTAACCCCTGACTATACCGGGGATACGCTTATCACAATGCCTTTCTGGTCTGTGCTGAAGCAGGGCATTCTGGCAGCCAAGTGGCTTGACCTTTATTAGTGAGCCTGGTTACCCCCTCTCGGAACCACAGACTTAGAAATCGCCAGCTCATATACAGTGCATAAAATATATTTATATATATACCCTTATACTGTACACCATTTAATAAAAAATATCACAAAATTCTTCTAAGTCCCTCGGGAAGAGTGAAAGACGCGCACGTTCATTTTCAGAGCTCCTAGACCTTCCTATAAGAAGTTAGCCAAAAAGTAGCTTCGAAAAACGCTTAGGTTAAGTTTCAGAGTTGCTTCTAATGTACCAAAGCTGTACTTAGACATAATTTCACTCTCACAACATTATGGCTGGTTGGAGAGAGTCCGAACCACAAGTACCGGGTCCATGGTTCTGGCCGTATACTGGGGGGACGGGGACGACTCCCATTAACCCCTGACTATACCGGGGATACGCTTATCACAATGCCTTTCTGGTCTGTGCTGAAGCAGGGCATTCTGGCAGCCAAGTGGCTTGACCTTTATTAGTGAGCCTGGTTACCCCCTCTCGGAACCACAGACTTAGAAATCGCCAGCTCATATACAGTGCATAAAATATATTTATATATATACCCTTATACACCATTTAATAAAAAATATCACAAAATTCTTCTAAGTCCCTCGGGAAGATTGAAAGACGCGCACGTTCATTTTCAGAGCTCCTAGACCTTCCTATAAGAAGTTAGCCAAAAAGTAGCTTCGAAAAACGCTTAGGTTAAGTTTCAGAGTTGCTTCTAATGTACCAAAGCTGGACTTAGACATAATTTCACTCTCACAACATTATGGCTGGTTGGAGACAGTCCGAACCACAAGTACCGGGTCCATGGTTCTGGCCGTATACTGGGGGGACGGGGACGACTCCCATTAACCCCTGACTATACCGGGGATACGCTTATCACAATGCCTTTCTGGTCTGTGCTGAAGCAGGGCATTCTGGCAGCCAAGTGGCTTGACCTTTATTAGTGAGCCTGGTTACCCCCTCTCGGAACCACAGACTTAGAAATCGCCAGCTCATATACAGTGCATAAAATATATTTATATATATATACCCTTATACACCATTTTAATAAAAAATATCACAAATTTCTTCTAAGTCCCTCGGGAAGAGTGGAAGACGCGCACGTTCATTTTCAGAGCTCCTAGACCTTCCTATAAGAAGTTAGCCAAAAAGTAGCTTCGAAAAACGCTTAGGTTAAGTTTCAGAGTTGCTTCTAATGTACCAAAGCTGGACTTAGACATAATTTCACTCTCACAACATTATGGCTGGTTGGAGAGAGTCCGAACCACAAGTACCGGGTCCATGGTTCTGGCCGTATACTGGGGGGACGGGGACGACTCCCATTAACCCCTGACTATACCGGGGATACGCTTATCACAATGCCTTTCTGGTCTGTGCTGAAGCAGGGCATTCTGGCAGCCAAGTGGCTTGACCTTTATTAGTGAGCCTGGTTACCCCCTCTCGGAACCACAGACTTAGAAATCGCCAGCTCATATACAGTGCATAAAATATATTTATATATATACCCTTATACACCATTTAATAAAAAATATCACAAAATTCTTCTAAGTCCCTCGGGAAGAGTGAAAGACGCGCACGTTCATTTTCAGAGCTCCTAGACCTTCCTATAAGAAGTTAGCCAAAAAGTAGCTTCGAAAAACGCTTAGGTTAAGTTTCAGAGTTGCTTCTAATGTACCAAAGCTGGACTTAGACATAATTTCACTCTCACAACATTATGGCTGGTTGGAGACAGTCCGAACCACAAGTACCGGGTCCATGGTTCTGGCCGTATACTGGGGGGACGGGGACGACTCCCATTAACCCCTGACTATACCGGGGATACGCTTATCACAATGCCTTTCTGGTCTGTGCGGAAGCAGGGCATTCTGGCAGCCAAGTGGCTTGACCTTTATTAGTGAGCCTGGTTACCCCCTCTCGGAACCACAGACTTAGAAATCGCCAGCTCATATACAGTGCATAAAATATATTTATATATATATACCCTTATACACCATTTTAATAAAAAATATCACAAATTTCTTCTAAGTCCCTCGGGAAGAGTGGAAGACGCGCGCGTTCATTTTCAGAGCTCCTAGACCTTCCTATAAGAAGTTAGCCAAAAAGTAGCTTCGAAAAACGCTTAGGTTAAGTTTCAGAGTTGCTTCTAATGTACCAAAGCTGGACTTAGACATAATTTCACTCTCACAACATTATGGCTGGTTGGAGACAGTCCGAACCACAAGTACCGGGTCCATGGTTCTGGCCGTATACTGGGGGGACGGGGACGACTCCCATTAACCCCTGACTATACCGGGGATACGCTTATCACAATGCCTTTCTGGTCTGTGCTGAAGCAGGGCATTCTGGCAGCCAAGTGGCTTGACCTTTATTAGTGAGCCTGGTTACCCCCTCTCGGAACCACAGACTTAGAAATCGCCAGCTCATATACAGTGCATAAAATATATTTATATATATACTGTGACAGAAACCAGGGGATGGTAATAAATTCCGTATATAGGGCTCCCAGGATACTAGACAGTTTCTATCCTGTTTGGCCTGGGAGTGCAGCCTTATAATACATACACTCCATCCCACAGTTTGGCAAGCGCTGGAACTGAGGGATGAGAGATCCAGACCAGAGTTTGTCTGCTGCCTGATTTCTGTCACCTGTCATGCTAATTAGGAATCAGGTATGAAAGACTGATTTCCTGTTTGCTCTGGTCTCCCCACAAGAGCCAGGAGGCTGGAAGGCTGCTGAACTACAGAGGGGAGAAGCCTCTTCCCCAAACAGGTTCAATCTTTCTGTTCATTTGTGTAAGACTGCAAAAGTACCGTGTTTTGATGTTGGAAGTGGAAAAGCCACTTCCAACCCTGAGTCAGGGATATCTAAGTTAAGTTATCGCTCAGGTGAGCAGCTTTTGTTTTGATCTGTTTTCTGTTGTATGCACTGTGGCAGTCTCAGTGCCTGGGACTGAATAAACCAGGCATAGCCTGTTTAAAGGAACAGTACGTGACGCCTCATCATTTAACCTACCCTAAAAGACCGTGTTCTAAACAGTCCCGGACAAACGACGGAGCCCCGGAGTAAGCCGTTTGTCACATATGGTGGAGAATGCGGGCAGAGCACTAGGGGGTCTGCGGGTTGAAGAACTTTGGAAAAAAAAAAAAAAAGTTTTTTTCATCCTCTGCAAACAAGATGGAAGACGTGGTGGGTGCGCTGGTACGCAATGTCGCTGCCCAGAAAGACGCGAATGAAACCCAGCAACAGCTGTTAATAGCCCAGCAAGAAACTAATGCAAACCAGCAGCAGACGAATGCAGCCCATCAACAGCTGCTAATAGCCCAGCAAGAGATTAATGCCAACCAGCAACAGGCGAATGCAAACCAGCAACAGACGAATGAAGCCCTGCAAAACGCGAATGCAAACCAGCAAGAGACAAACCGCTTGCTGAGAGAGGAGCAACAGCGGTTCGCTCAGGGCTTACAGCAGGAACTCGAGATCCTGAGGGGGACTATCAGTAACCTTTCACTGGCAGCGGCAGCCCCAGTACCGAAAATGACCAGGGCAAGCCACTACCTTCAGAAGATGGGACCCTCGGATGATGTGGAAGCCTATCTTCTCACGTTTGAACGCACGGCACAGAGAGAGGGATGGCCAGAAGCTGAGTGGGCTGGTCTAATCGCACCCTTCCTAAGCGGCGAACCCCAGAAGGCTTACTTTGATCTAGAGCCAGCCGAAGCTAACGTCTATGCAAAATTGAAGTTCGAGATCCTCGCCCGCCTCGGCGTAACCACGGCTGTTCGCGCCCAAAGGTTTCACGCATGGTCCTTCACGATGGATAAAGCCACCCGAAGCCAGATGTATGACCTCATCCACCTCGCCCGGAAGTGGCTACAACCCGAGATCAACTCAGCCAGCCACATCGTGGAACGGTTGGTCATGGACCAGTTCTTGAGGAAACTTCCCTCTGCCTTACGCCGTTGGGTCAGTCGGAGTGACCCCCACAATGCGGATGAGCTTGTGGCCCTCGTAGAAAGGTACAATGCAGCAGAAGAGCACCCGCAACCCACAGTCGTGGAGCAACCCCACTACCCGAGGTTCCAGGACTCTTCCAGAGACGGTAAAAGGGTACCGGGGTTAAGGGGCACTGAAGAGCGGCGACCACCTTCACGCAGCACCAGCAACAGTGGTTCGCACACTAAGGGCAATAGCCAACATGGGGAGCCGGGAAAAGGCTCTAAGTGGGACACAGACTATGTACCCAAATGTGTAAATTGTCATGAGAGGGGCCACACAGCAAAAATCTGCCCACTAAATGATGAGCCCATGCAATGCAACAGCTTGGAACCTTATTCGCTGTTGTCCCAATGTATGGGCCCTAGCCCAGAGGACCCCTTGAATAACCATCTGTGGACATTTGTAAAGGTTAATGGTAAGAGGGTTCGGGCACTTCTTGACTCTGGGAGCATGGTCACACTAGTGTCCGAATACCTCTTGCCCATTAAGAAGAAACAGGGAAACAGTTCACAAAGAGTGGCAATTTGTTGTATACATGGGGATAATCATGAATATTCCACTGTTGATGTTTTTTTTGAAACAGAGTTTGGTTCTTTAGATTTCAAGGTGGGTATTGTACCCAAACTGGCACATGATGTGTTAATAGGGACCGACTTTCCCCATTTTCTAAAAATGTGGTCCCCCGCTCAGAATAGCGCCCAGAGTTCAATAGCGGACCATAATGAAGTATTAGAAGAAACAAATCCTTTCCCTTTTTCAGAAATGGAGGTTGACGAGGGCCCAAATAAGAAGGGGGAAAAGGAGGAGTGCTGTAAAATTCCCTTCCCCATCACTACTTTGGTAGGGAATACCCCAAATCAAGATGTTGAGCAGACACTTACCACCCCAGAACCGGATAAGACCCTCGCTGACATAGAGGTCAGTCCTGGGAGTTTTAAGAAGGCCCAGTGGGAGGACCCCACATTAGCGGTAGCAAGGGGAAATATACGGGACCAGAATAGTACTCCTGGCCAACCAGATAGGTCACTTGCTTACCCCTACTTCGAGGTAGAGAACGACCTAGTATATCGGGTTGATAAAAGGAAATCAGTTACAACTAAACAATTGTTGGTACCACGGACATTCCGTAACGTAGTATTACACCTCGCACATAGTCATCCATTGGGGGGACACCTAGGGGTGGAAAAGACAAAAGAAAAGGTTCTTCGAAGCTTCTATTGGCCTGGGGTTCTGGCAGAAATTACGAATTATTGTTCCTCATGCCCAGAATGTCAGATCACCGCCCCGTTCAAGGCGTACCGCAGCCCATTGGTACCCCTTCCCATAATAGAGGTACCATTTGACCGGATTGCTATGGATCTAGTAGGACCCCTAATAAAGTCTGCTAGGGGACATCAGCATATATTGGTAATATTAGATTATGCCACCCGATATCCGGAGGCAGTTCCCCTACGTAGCACCTCAGCTAAAAACATAGCAAAAGAGTTAGTAGTTCTGTTTTCCCGGGTCGGGATTCCTAAAGAGATTCTATCTGACCAGGGAACACCATTTATGTCCCAAGTAACGAAAGAGCTATGTAAACTCCTAAAAATCAAGCATCTCAGAACCTCAGTCTATCATCCACAAACAGATGGTTTAGTGGAAAGGTTCAATAAAACCTTAAAGAGCATGTTACGGCGGGCGGTTGATAAAGATGGGAAAAACTGGGATTGTTTGTTACCGTACCTGTTATTTGCCATTAGGGAAGTTCCCCAATCATCCACTGGCTTCTCCCCGTTTGAACTATTGTATGGCCGACACCCAAGGGGCTTACTGGATATAGCCAAAGAGACTTGGGAACACGAGGTTACCCCTTACAGAAGTGTAATAGAGCATGTTGCCCAGATGCAGGACCGCATTGCTGCAGTCCTACCCATAGTGAGGGAACACATGGAGAAAGCTCAAGAAGCACAGAGGAATACATATAATAAGGGTGCTAGGGTCAGAATTTTTTCTCCAGGTGATAGGGTACTAGTTCTGGTTCCCACCGTGGAGAGTAAATTCCTTGCTAAATGGCATGGGCCATATGAGGTCTTGGAAAGAGTGGGAGAAGTAAATTATAAGGTAAGACAGCCAGGTAGGAGGAAACCTGAGCAAATTTACCATATAAACCTACTCAAGCCCTGGAAAGATAGAGAAGTCTTGTTAACCCTAGTACCCCCAGGTCCGTCAGAGAATCAAGAAACTGACCCAGAGGTTAGCATAGCTGAAACCCTGTCTGTTCATCAGAAACGAGAGGTTCAGAATTTAGTGAAAAGAAACAAAGAAATCTTCTCTATACGGCCAGGTAGAACTAGCGTAATTGAACATGACCTAGTCTCTGAACCGGGGGTCCGAGTTAACCTTAAACCGTACCGAATCCCAGAGGCCAAAAGAAAGGCTATAAGTTTAGAGGTTAAAAAAATGCTAAAACTAGGTGTAATTGAGGAATCCCAAAGTGGGTGGAACAGCCCTATAGTCTTAGTCCCAAAGCCAGATGGTACAACAAGGTTTTGTAATGACTACCGGAAACTAAACGCGGTGTCAAAATTTGATACTTATCCTATGCCCAGGGTAGATGAACTTGTAGAGAGACTGGGCAAAGCCCGATATCTCACAACCCTAGACCTAACAAAAGGGTACTGGCAGGTTCCCCTCACAGAAAGGGCAAAAGAAAAGACAGCCTTCTCAACCCCAGACGGCCTCTTTCAGTATAAGGTGTTGCCTTTTGGCTTACATGGAGCTCCCGCCACATTCCAAAGAATGATGGATAAAATTTTAAAACCACATGCTCGGTATGCTGCCGCCTACCTGGATGATGTGGTAATCCATAGTGAAGATTGGCAATCCCACCTTCCAAAGGTCCAAGCAGTGCTTGACGCAGTCCGGTCTGCTGGACTAACTGCTAACCCCGCTAAATGCACTATTGGTCTGGAGGAGGCCAAGTATCTGGGATATTCTATTGGCAGAGGTTTACTCAAACCCCAAACACTCAAAGTGGAGGCGATACAAAATTGGCCAAGGCCAGTTACAAAAAAACAAGTAAGGACCTTTTTGGGGTTAATTGGGTACTATAGAAGGTTTATTCCCAATTTTGCAACTAAGGCAACCCCACTAACTGACCTCACAAAAGCAAGAGGACCGCTAATGGTAAAGTGGTCCCCCGAAACCGAACAGGCCTTTAGAAGCCTGAAAGAAGCTCTCTGTGCCCAACCAGTGTTGGTCACACCTGACTTCTCCAAAGAGTTCGTAGTCCAAACCGACGCATCTGAGGTAGGGCTGGGGGCGGTACTCTCCCAGGAGTCTCAAGGTGAGGAGCACCCCATCCTTTATTTAAGTAGGAAACTAAATCCCCAGGAGAAAAATTACTCCATAGTAGAGAAAGAGTGTCTCGCAATAAAGTGGGCTGTAGAGACGCTCAAATACTACCTGTTGGGGAGAAAATTCCGGTTGGTCACAGATCATGCACCCCTTACCTGGATGTGTCAAAACAGGGAAAAGAATGCTAGAGTGACCAGGTGGTTCCTAAGCCTACAACCCTTTAAATTTTCTGTGGAACACAGGTCAGGGCACAAACATGGCAATGCTGACGGGTTGTCAAGGATGCACTCCCTAATATCCATGGTCGCTCATCCCTCGAGGTCTGAGCTGGGGGGGAGGATATGTGACAGAAACCAGGGGATGGTAATAAATTCCGTATATAGGGCTCCCAGGATACTAGACAGTTTCTATCCTGTTTGGCCTGGGAGTGCAGCCTTATAATACATACACTCCATCCCACAGTTTGGCAAGCGCTGGAACTGAGGGATGAGAGATCCAGACCAGAGTTTGTCTGCTGCCTGATTTCTGTCACCTGTCATGCTAATTAGGAATCAGGTATGAAAGACTGATTTCCTGTTTGCTCTGGTCTCCCCACAAGAGCCAGGAGGCTGGAAGGCTGCTGAACTACAGAGGGGAGAAGCCTCTTCCCCAAACAGGTTCAATCTTTCTGTTCATTTGTGTAAGACTGCAAAAGTACCGTGTTTTGATGTTGGAAGTGGAAAAGCCACTTCCAACCCTGAGTCAGGGATATCTAAGTTAAGTTATCGCTCAGGTGAGCAGCTTTTGTTTTGATCTGTTTTCTGTTGTATGCACTGTGGCAGTCTCAGTGCCTGGGACTGAATAAACCAGGCATAGCCTGTTTAAAGGAACAGTACGTGACGCCTCATCATTTAACCTACCCTAAAAGACCGTGTTCTAAACAGTCCCGGACAAACGACGGAGCCCCGGAGTAAGCCGTTTGTCACAATACCCTTATACACCATTTAATAAAAAATATCACAAAATTCTTCTAAGTCCCTCGGGAAGAGTGAAAGACGCGCACGTTCATTTTCAGAGCTCCTAGACCTTCCTATAAGAAGTTAGCCAAAAAGTAGCTTCGAAAAACGCTTAGGTTAAGTTTCAGAGTTGCTTCTAATGTACCAAAGCTGTACTTAGACATAATTTCACTCTCACAACATTATGGCTGGTTGGAGAGAGTCCGAACCACAAGTACCGGGTCCATGGTTCTGGCCGTATACTGGGGGGACGGGGATGACTCCCATTAACCCCTGACTATACCGGGGATATGCTTATCACAATGCCTTTCTGGTCTGTGCTGAAGCAGGGCATTCTGGCAGCCAAGTGGCTTGACCTTTATTAGTGAGCCTGGTTACCCCCTCTCGGAACCACAGACTTAGAAATCGCCAGCTCATATACAGTGCATAAAATATATTTATATATATACCCTTATACACCATTTAATAAAAAATATCACAAAATTCTTCTAAGTCCCTCGGGAAGAGTGAAAGACGCGCACGTTCATTTTCAGAGCTCCTAGACCTTCCTATAAGAAGTTAGCCAAAAAGTAGTTTCGAAAAACGCTTAGGTTAAGTTTCAGAGTTGCTTCTAATGTACCAAAGCTGGACTTAGACATAATTTCACTCTCACAACATTATGGCTGGTTGGAGACAGTCCGAACCACAAGTACCGGGTCCATGGTTCTGGCCGTATACTGGGGGGACGGGGACGACTCCCATTAACCCCTGACTATACCGGGGATACGCTTATCACAATGCCTTTCTGGTCTGTGCTGAAGCAGGCCATTCTGGCAGCCAAGTGGCTTGACCTTTATTAGTGAGCCTGGTTACCCCCTCTCGGAACCACAGACTTAGAAATCGCCAGCTCATATACAGTGCATAAAATATATTTATATATATATACCCTTATACACCATTTTAATAAAAAATATCACAAATTTCTTCTAAGTCCCTCGGGAAGAGTGGAAGACGCGCACGTTCATTTTCAGAGCTCCTAGACCTTCCTATAAGAAGTTAGCCAAAAAGTAGCTTCGAAAAACGCTTAGGTTAAGTTTCAGAGTTGCTTCTAATGTACCAAAGCTGGACTTAGACATAATTTCACTCTCACAACATTATGGCTGGTTGGAGAGAGTCCGAACCACAAGTACCGGGTCCATGGTTCTGGCCGTATACTGGGGGGACGGGAACGACTCCCATTAACCCCTGACTATACCGGTGATACGCTTATCACAATGCCTTTCTGGTCTGTGCTGAAGCAGGGCATTCTGGCAGCCAAGTGGCTTGACCTTTATTAGTGAGCCTGGTTACCCCCTCTCGGAACCACAGACTTAGAAATCGCCAGCTCATATACAGTGCATAAAATATATTTATATATATACCCTTATACACCATTTAATAAAAAATATCACAAAATTCTTCTAAGTCCCTCGGGAAGAGTGAAAGACGCGCACGTTCATTTTCAGAGCTCCTAGACCTTCCTATAAGAAGTTAGCCAAAAAGTAGCTTCGAAAAACGCTTAGGTTAAGTTTCAGAGTTGCTTCTAATGTACCAAAGCTGTACTTAGACATAATTTCACTCTCACAACATTATGGCTGGTTGGAGAGAGTCCGAACCACAAGTACCGGGTCCATGGTTCTGGCCGTATACTGGGGGGACGGGGACGACTCCCATTAACCCCTGACTATACCGGGGATATGCTTATCACAATGCCTTTCTGGTCTGTGCTGAAGCAGGGCATTCTGGCAGCCAAGTGGCTTGACCTTTATTAGTGAGCCTGGTTACCCCCTCTCGGAACCACAGACTTAGAAATCGCCAGCTCATATACAGTGCATAAAATATATTTATATATATACCCTTATACACCATTTAATAAAAAATATCACAAAATTCTTCTAAGTCCCTCGGGAAGAGTGAAAGACGCGCACGTTCATTTTCAGAGCTCCTAGACCTTCCTATAAGAAGTTAGCCAAAAAGTAGTTTCGAAAAACGCTTAGGTTAAGTTTCAGAGTTGCTTCTAATGTACCAAAGCTGGACTTAGACATAATTTCACTCTCACAACATTATGGCTGGTTGGAGACAGTCCGAACCACAAGTACCGGGTCCATGGTTCTGGCCGTATACTGGGGGGACGGGGACGACTCCCATTAACCCCTGACTATACCGGGGATACGCTTATCACAATGCCTTTCTGGTCTGTGCTGAAGCAGGCCATTCTGGCAGCCAAGTGGCTTGACCTTTATTAGTGAGCCTGGTTACCCCCTCTCGGAACCACAGACTTAGAAATCGCCAGCTCGTATACAGTGCATAAAATATATTTATATATATATATACCCTTATACACCATTTTAATAAAAAATATCACAAATTTCTTCTAAGTCCCTCGGGAAGAGTGGAAGACGCGCACGTTCATTTTCAGAGCTCCTAGACCTTCCTATAAGAAGTTAGCCAAAAAGTAGCTTCGAAAAACGCTTAGGTTAAGTTTCAGAGTTGCTTCTAATGTACCAAAGCTGGACTTAGACATAATTTCACTCTCACAACATTATGGCTGGTTGGAGAGAGTCCGAACCACAAGTACCGGGTCCATGGTTCTGGCCGTATACTGGGGGGACGGGAACGACTCCCATTAACCCCTGACTATACCGGTGATACGCTTATCACAATGCCTTTCTGGTCTGTGCTGAAGCAGGGCATTCTGGCAGCCAAGTGGCTTGACCTTTATTAGTGAGCCTGGTTACCCCCTCTCGGAACCAAAGACTTAGAAATCGCCAGCTCATATACAGTGCATAAAATATATTTATATATATACCCTTATACACCATTTAATAAAAAATATCACAAAATTCTTCTAAGTCCCTCGGGAAGAGTGGAAGACGCGCACGTTCATTTTCAGAGCTCCTAGACCTTCCTATAAGAAGTTAGCCAAAAAGTAGCTTCGAAAAACGCTTAGGTTAAGTTTCAGAGTTGCTTCAAATGTACTTACTACATTCCCGTTATGTCACATGTATTATTTCCTGTGAAGGAAGCGCTATGTATATTCCCATTATGGTCACAAATTGGACGATACTGTATTTCCATTATGTCTCCTATTATTTTCCCATGATATCTCATAGAATACTGTCATCCAAAACCACATCATTATTGAATGATTGAAAATGATGCCTCCGTTTTATGTCAAGATTGTCTTGACACTTAGACCCCCAAGATTTCAATAGCGCCTCACTTAAAAGATGACATTATTTTTGATTCAAATGAACTTTTATGGTGCAGAAGCCGCATGGTGCCTGTGCCTACAGTGTATGTATTTGTCAGTGTGTCTCTATCTGCATTTCTGTCTCTTGCTGGCCGCCAGCCTGTGTGATGATGTCAGCCTGTCTGTGATGTAAGAGAGACATTGTGATATCATCACATACTGTAGGCAGGATGGCAGGTGTAAAGCTTCTAAAAGAGAGAGGGAGGGAGAGAGGTAGAGGAGAGAGAGGGAGAAAGAGGGAGAGAGAGAGCAAGCAGCTCCTCCCTCCCATGCAAATGACTGGAGGCAGAGGAGTAGAGGGACAGAAGCCTGTGCTGCTTGTAATGGGACAGGATTTGGGGTGCTGTTTCATGCTCTATCTCCCTCCCTCCCACTGTCTCAGGTGCAGAAAGTTTTCAAGGGAGAGAGGAAAGGAAGAGGAAAATGGAAGCTGAGGAGAGCTGGTCCTGTCCCTCTTGTTGGTAAAGAGGGGGCATCCAGAAAGAGGTAAGGAGATAGTTTTATTTTAATTCAAGAAGGAGTGCCTGGTGGCGAAGCTGGTGTGCTCTGTCACACTACAGACCCCTCCCTGTGTGTGTGTGTGTGTGTGTGCGTGCGTGCGTCTGCAGGGGGTATCTGTCCCATCCATAGATATCAGGGGTACTGCAGCTGCTGCTGCTGTTCAAACTTTTGCTTTAGGCCCATTCCTTTGATGTTAATAAGCGTTTCTAGTACAATCTTTTTCGCTCTGTTCACCCACATCTTTACATTACCTCGTGTGTGTGTGTGTGTGTGTGTGTGTGTGTATGTGTATGTGTGTGTACGTGTGTATAGCATGTGTTTGAAACACTACTGCTGCGGCACAGTTTATTCGAGCATTTGCCCGTTCTGTGCCGCAGCAGTAGCCTGGCGCGCGCCCGAGTGTGACGGGCGCGCGCCGAAGCAGCGGAAGAGCGCCCTCCGATCGGGGCGCTCTCCCTACCGCTGCCGGGTCCGCCGGGTCCCCCGGAACCCCCTGCCGCTGTCCCGCGATCGCGGGACACCAGGGCTCCCTCGGGGAGCCCCTGGACGTGCGTGCAGGGGGCGCACGCTCCCGAAGACGCGTGACCGCGCGTCTATGACGCGCGGCACGCCGAGGGGCGGCCACTAGCAAGCCGGGAAATCTCCCGGCTTGCGGATCTGGCCGCAGTGCAATTAAATGTGTCGCCAGTGTATACTGTATCTGCATAGAAAAAAAGCCTTCTTTTAGTAATGTACAGTTCAAATACTGTATGAACATGACCCCATCTCATCTCATCCCCCTGACTCTGGATACAAAACATTCATGTATTCGTTTGCAACTTTTCATACAATTTGCTTGCACCATTTCAGAGAAATTAAATATTTAAAATGGAAATAAATTGGTAACTGCAGTAACAAACAACACTGTACATGCTAATAGTACATCCATGTAAGCAGTACATACATGCTCAGGAGTTGTTTTTTTGGATCGGTATATACTTGTCATTATCCACTTCAACCATTTTAATTCCCCCCTTTTAAATTATTGTACTGGTTGATGTGTATGTATATATATATATATATATATATATATATATATATATATATATATATATATATATATATATATTTCAACCATTATCACCTACAGTACAGTAGCATACAGTGCTCCCACTGCAGCAAGGGATTCTGGGAAATGACATGCAATGTTTACTCGCTCATCCCACAACGTGGCGGTATCAAATATAGCGTTTTCCCAGTTATTATATCCCTGCAGGATGTAGGATAATCCCAGCCAAACCCACATACTTACTACATTCCCGTTATGTCACATGTATTATTTCCTGTGAAGGAAGCGCTATGTATATTCCCATTATGGTCACAAATTGGACGATACTGTATTTCCATTATGTCTCCTATTATTTTCCCATGATATCTCATAGAATACTGTCATCCAAAACCACATCATTATTGAATGATTGAAAATGATGCCTCCGTTTTATGTCAAGATTGTCTTGACACTTAGACCCCCAAGATTTCAATAGCGCCTCACTTAAAAGATGACATTATTTTTGATTCAAATGAACTTTTATGGTGCAGAAGCCGCATGGTGCCTGTGCCTACAGTGTATGTATTTGTCAGTGTGTCTCTATATGCATTTCTGTCTCTTGCTGGCCGCCAGCCTGTGTGATGATGTCAGCCTGTCTGTGATGTAAGAGAGACATTGTGATATCATCACATACTGTAGGCAGGATGGCAGGTGTAAAGCTTCTAAAAGAGAGAGGGAGGGAGAGAGGTAGAGGAGAGAGAGGGAGAAAGAGGGAGAGAGAGAGCAAGCAGCTCCTCCCTCCCATGCAAATGACTGGAGGCAGAGGAGTAGAGGGACAGAAGCCTGTGCTGCTTGTAATGGGACAGGATTTGGGGTGCTGTTTCATGCTCTATCTCCCTCCCTCCCACTGTCTCAGGTGCAGAAAGTTTTCAAGGGAGAGAGGAAAGGAAGAGGAAAATGGAAGCTGAGGAGAGCTGGTCCTGTCCCTCTTGTTGGTAAAGAGGGGGCATCCAGAAAGAGGTAAGGAGATAGTTTTATTTTAATTCAAGAAGGAGTGCCTGGTGGCGAAGCTGGTGTGCTCTGTCACACTAGAGACCCCTCCCTGTGTGTGTGTGTGTGTGCGTGCGTGCGTCTGCAGGGGGTATCTGTCCCATCCATAGATATCAGGGGTACTGCAGCTGCTGCTGCTGTTCAAACTTTTGCTTTAGGCCCATTCCTTTGATGTTAATAAGCGTTTCTAGTACAATCTTTTTCGCTCTGTTCACCCACATCTTTACATTACCTCGTGTGTGTGTGTGTGTGTGTGTGTGTATGTGTATGTGTGTGTACGTGTGTATAGCATGTGTTTGAAACACTATACTGTATCTGCATAGAAAAAAAGCCTTCTTTTAGTAATGTACAGTTCAAATACTGTATGAACATGACCCCATCTCATCTCATCCCCCTGACTCTGGATACAAAACATTCATGTATTCGTTTGCAACTTTTCATACAATTTGCTTGCACCATTTCAGAGAAATTAAATATTTAAAATGGAAATAAATTGGTAACTGCAGTAACAAACAACACTGTACATGCTAATAGTACATCCATGTAAGCAGTACATACATGCTCAGGAGTTGTTTTTTTGGATCGGTATATACTTGTCATTATCCACTTCAACCATTTTAATTCCCCCCTTTTAAATTATTGTACTGGTTGATGTGTATGTATATATATATATATATATATATATAGATATATATCTATATATCTATATATATATATATATATATATATATATTTCAACCATTATCACCTACAGTACAGTAGCATACAGTGCTCCCACTGCAGCAAGGGATTCTGGGAAATGACATGCAATGTTTACTCGCTCATCCCACAACGTGGCGGTATCAAATATAGCGTTTTCCCAGTTATTATATCCCTGCAGGATGTAGGATAATCCCAGCCAAACCCACATACTTACTACATTCCCGTTATGTCACATGTATTATTTCCTGTGAAGGAAGCGCTATGTATATTCCCATTATGGTCACAAATTGGACGATACTGTATTTCCATTATGTCTCCTATTATTTTCCCATGATATCTCATAGAATACTGTCATCCAAAACCACATCATTATTGAATGATTGAAAATGATGCCTCCGTTTTATGTCAAGATTGTCTTGACACTTAGACCCCCAAGATTTCAATAGCGCCTCACTTAAAAGATGACATTATTTTTGATTCAAATGAACTTTTATGGTGCAGAAGCCGCATGGTGCCTGTGCCTACAGTGTATGTATTTGTCAGTGTGTCTCTATCTGCATTTCTGTCTCTTGCTGGCCGCCAGCCTGTGTGATGATGTCAGCCTGTCTGTGATGTAAGAGAGACATTGTGATATCATCACATACTGTAGGCAGGATGGCAGGTGTAAAGCTTCTAAAAGAGAGAGGGAGGGAGAGAGGTAGAGGAGAGAGAGGGAGAAAGAGGGAGAGAGAGAGCAAGCAGCTCCTCCCTCCCATGCAAATGACTGGAGGCAGAGGAATAGAGGGACAGAAGCCTGTGCTGCTTGTAATGGGACAGGATTTGGGGTGCTGTTTCATGCTCTATCTCCCTCCCTCCCACTGTCTCAGGTGCAGAAAGTTTTCAAGGGAGAGAGGAAAGGAAGAGGAAAATGGAAGCTGAGGAGAGCTGGTCCTGTCCCTCTTGTTGGTAAAGAGGGGGCATCCAGAAAGAGGTAAGGAGATAGTTTTATTTTAATTCAAGAAGGAGTGCCTGGTGGCGAAGCTGGTGTGCTCTGTCACACTACAGACCCCTCCCTGTGTGTGTGTGTGTGCGTGCGTGCGTCTGCAGGGGGTATCTGTCCCATCCATAGATATCAGGGGTACTGCAGCTGCTGCTGCTGTTCAAACTTTTGCTTTAGGCCCATTCCTTTGATGTTAATAAGCGTTTCTAGTACAATCTTTTTCGCTCTGTTCACCCACATCTTTACATTACCTCGTGTGTGTGTGTGTGTGTGTGTATGTGTATGTGTGTGTACGTGTGTATAGCATGTGTTTGAAACACTATACTGTATCTGCATAGAAAAAAAGCCTTCTTTTAGTAATGTACAGTTCAAATACTGTATGAACATGACCCCATCTCATCTCATCCCCCTGACTCTGGATACAAAACATTCATGTATTCGTTTGCAACTTTTCATACAATTTGCTTGCACCATTTCAGAGAAATTAAATATTTAAAATGGAAATAAATTGGTAACTGCAGTAACAAACAACACTGTACATGCTAATAGTACATCCATGTAAGCAGTACATACATGCTCAGGAGTTGTTTTTTTGGATCGGTATATACTTGTCATTATCCACTTCAACCATTTTAATTGCCCCCTTTTAAATTATTGTACTGGTTGATGTGTATGTATATATATATATATATATATATATATATATATATATATATATATATATATATATATATATATATATATATATATATATATAGATATATATCTATATATCTATATATATATATATATATATATATATATTTCAACCATTATCACCTACAGTACAGTAGCATACAGTGCTCCCACTGCAGCAAGGGATTCTGGGAAATGACATGCAATGTTTACTCGCTCATCCCACAACGTGGCGGTATCAAATATAGCGTTTTCCCAGTTATTATATCCCTGCAGGATGTAGGATAATCCCAGCCAAACCCACATACTTACTACATTCCCGTTATGTCACATGTATTATTTCCTGTGAAGGAAGCGCTATGTATATTCCCATTATGGTCACAAATTGGACGATACTGTATTTCCATTATGTCTCCTATTATTTTCCCATGATATCTCATAGAATACTGTCATCCAAAACCACATCATTATTGAATGATTGAAAATGATGCCTCCGTTTTATGTCAAGATTGTCTTGACACTTAGACCCCCAAGATTTCAATAGCGCCTCATTTAAAAGATGACATTATTTTTGATTCAAATGAACTTTTATGGTGCAGAAGCCGCATGGTGCCTGTGCCTACAGTGTATGTATTTGTCAGTGTGTCTCTATCTGCATTTCTGTCTCTTGCTGGCCGCCAGCCTGTGTGATGATGTCAGCCTGTCTGTGATGTAAGAGAGACATTGTGATATCATCACATACTGTAGGCAGGATGGCAGGTGTAAAGCTTCTAAAAGAGAGAGGGAGGGAGAGAGGTAGAGGAGAGAGAGGGAGAAAGAGGGAGAGAGAGAGCAAGCAGCTCCTCCCTCCCATGCAAATGACTGGAGGCAGAGGAGTAGAGGGACAGAAGCCTGTGCTGCTTGTAATGGGACAGGATTTGGGGTGCTGTTTCATGCTCTATCTCCCTCCCTCCCACTGTCTCAGGTGCAGAAAGTTTTCAAGGGAGAGAGGAAAGGAAGAGGAAAATGGAAGCTGAGGAGAGCTGGTCCTGTCCCTCTTGTTGGTAAAGAGGGGGCATCCAGAAAGAGGTAAGGAGATAGTTTTATTTTAATTCAAGAAGGAGTGCCTGGTGGCGAAGCTGGTGTGCTCTGTCACACTACAGACCCCTCCCTGTGTGTGTGTGTGTGCGTGCGTGCGTCTGCAGGGGGTATCTGTCCCATCCATAGATATCAGGGGTACTGCAGCTGCTGCTGCTGTTCAAACTTTTGCTTTAGGCCCATTCCTTTGATGTTAATAAGCGTTTCTAGTACAATCTTTTTCGCTCTGTTCACCCACATCTTTACATTACCTCGTGTGTGTGTGTGTGTGTGTATGTGTATGTGTGTGTACGTGTGTATAGCATGTGTTTGAAACACTATACTGTATCTGCATAGAAAAAAAGCCTTCTTTTAGTAATGTACAGTTCAAATACTGTATGAACATGACCCCATCTCATCTCATCCCCCTGACTCTGGATACAAAACATTCATGTATTCGTTTGCAACTTTTCATACAATTTGCTTGCACCATTTCAGAGAAATTAAATATTTAAAATGGAAATAAATTGGTAACTGCAGTAACAAACAACACTGTACATGCTAATAGTACATCCATGTAAGCAGTACATACATGCTCAGGAGTTGTTTTTTTGGATCGGTATATACTTGTCATTATCCACTTCAACCATTTTAATTGCCCCCTTTTAAATTATTGTACTGGTTGATGTGTATGTATATATATATATATATATATATATATATATATATATATATATATATATATAGATATATATATCTATATATCTATATATATATATATATATATATATATATTTCAACCATTATCACCTACAGTACAGTAGCATACAGTGCTCCCACTGCAGCAAGGGATTCTGGGAAATGACATGCAATGTTTACTCGCTCATCCCACAACGTGGCGGTATCAAATATAGCGTTTTCCCAGTTATTATATCCCTGCAGGATGTAGGATAATCCCAGCCAAACCCACATACTTACTACATTCCCGTTATGTCACATGTATTATTTCCTGTGAAGGAAGCGCTATGTATATTCCCATTATGGTCACAAATTGGACGATACTGTATTTCCATTATGTCTCCTATTATTTTCCCATGATATCTCATAGAATACTGTCATCCAAAACCACATCATTATTGAATGATTGAAAATGATGCCTCCGTTTTATGTCAAGATTGTCTTGACACTTAGACCCCCAAGATTTCAATAGCGCCTCACTTAAAAGATGACATTATTTTTGATTCAAATGAACTTTTATGGTGCAGAAGCCGCATGGTGCCTGTGCCTACAGTGTATGTATTTGTCAGTGTGTCTCTATCTGCATTTCTGTCTCTTGCTGGCCGCCAGCCTGTGTGATGATGTCAGCCTGTCTGTGATGTAAGAGAGACATTGTGATATCATCACATACTGTAGGCAGGATGGCAGGTGTAAAGCTTCTAAAAGAGAGAGGGAGGGAGAGAGGTAGAGGAGAGAGAGGGAGAAAGAGGGAGAGAGAGAGCAAGCAGCTCCTCCCTCCCATGCAAATGACTGGAGGCAGAGGAATAGAGGGACAGAAGCCTGTGCTGCTTGTAATGGGACAGGATTTGGGGTGCTGTTTCATGCTCTATCTCCCTCCCTCCCACTGTCTCAGGTGCAGAAAGTTTTCAAGGGAGAGAGGAAAGGAAGAGGAAAATGGAAGCTGAGGAGAGCTGGTCCTGTCCCTCTTGTTGGTAAAGAGGGGGCATCCAGAAAGAGGTAAGGAGATAGTTTTATTTTAATTCAAGAAGGAGTGCCTGGTGGCGAAGCTGGTGTGCTCTGTCACACTACAGACCCCTCCCTGTGTGTGTGTGTGTGTGCGTGCGTGCGTCTGCAGGGGGTATCTGTCCCATCCATAGATATCAGGGGTACTGCAGCTGCTGCTGCTGTTCAAACTTTTGCTTTAGGCCCATTCCTTTGATGTTAATAAGCGTTTCTAGTACAATCTTTTTCGCTCTGTTCACCCACATCTTTACATTACCTCGTGTGTGTGTGTGTGTGTGTGTGTGTGTGTATGTGTATGTGTGTGTACGTGTGTATAGCATGTGTTTGAAACACTATACTGTATCTGCATAGAAAAAAAGCCTTCTTTTAGTAATGTACAGTTCAAATACTGTATGAACATGACCCCATCTCATCTCATCCCCCTGACTCTGGATACAAAACATTCATGTATTCGTTTGCAACTTTTCATACAATTTGCTTGCACCATTTCAGAGAAATTAAATATTTAAAATGGAAATAAATTGGTAACTGCAGTAACAAACAACACTGTACATGCTAATAGTACATCCATGTAAGCAGTACATACATGCTCAGGAGTTGTTTTTTTGGATCGGTATATACTTGTCATTATCCACTTCAACCATTTTAATTCCCCCCTTTTAAATTATTGTACTGGTTGATGTGTATGTATATATATATATATATATATATATATATATATATATATATATATATAGATATATATCTATATATATATATATATATATATATATATTTCAACCATTATCACCTACAGTACAGTAGCATACAGTGCTCCCACTGCAGCAAGGGATTCTGGGAAATGACATGCAATGTTTACTCGCTCATCCCACAACGTGGCGGTATCAAATATAGCGTTTTCCCAGTTATTATATCCCTGCAGGATGTAGGATAATCCCAGCCAAACCCACATACTTACTACATTCCCGTTATGTCACATGTATTATTTCCTGTGAAGGAAGCGCTATGTATATTCCCATTATGGTCACAAATTGGACGATACTGTATTTCCATTATGTCTCCTATTATTTTCCCATGATATCTCATAGAATACTGTCATCCAAAACCACATCATTATTGAATGATTGAAAATGATGCCTCCGTTTTATGTCAAGATTGTCTTGACACTTAGACCCCCAAGATTTCAATAGCGCCTCACTTAAAAGATGACATTATTTTTGATTCAAATGAACTTTTATGGTGCAGAAGCCGCATGGTGCCTGTGCCTACAGTGTATGTATTTGTCAGTGTGTCTCTATCTGCATTTCTGTCTCTTGCTGGCCGCCAGCCTGTGTGATGATGTCAGCCTGTCTGTGATGTAAGAGAGACATTGTGATATCATCACATACTGTAGGCAGGATGGCAGGTGTAAAGCTTCTAAAAGAGAGAGGGAGGGAGAGAGGTAGAGGAGAGAGAGGGAGAAAGAGGGAGAGAGAGAGCAAGCAGCTCCTCCCTCCCATGCAAATGACTGGAGGCAGAGGAGTAGAGGGACAGAAGCCTGTGCTGCTTGTAATGGGACAGGATTTGGGGTGCTGTTTCATGCTCTATCTCCCTCCCTCCCACTGTCTCAGGTGCAGAAAGTTTTCAAGGGAGAGAGGAAAGGAAGAGGAAAATGGAAGCTGAGGAGAGCTGGTCCTGTCCCTCTTGTTGGTAAAGAGGGGGCATCCAGAAAGAGGTAAGGAGATAGTTTTATTTTAATTCAAGAAGGAGTGCCTGGTGGCGTAGCTGGTGTGCTCTGTCACACTACAGACCCCTCCCTGTGTGTGTGTGTGTGCGTGCGTGCGTGCGTGCGTGCGTGCGTGCGTGCGTGCGTGCGTGCGTCTGCAGGGGGTATCTGTCCCATCCATAGATATCAGGGGTACTGCAGCTGCTGCTGCTGTTCAAACTTTTGCTTTAGGCCCATTCCTTTGATGTTAATAAGCGTTTCTAGTACAATCTTTTTCGCTCTGTTCACCCACATCTTTACATTACCTCGTGTGTGTGTGTGTGTGTGTGTGTGTGTATGTGTATGTGTGTGTACGTGTGTATAGCATGTGTTTGAAACACTATACTGTATCTGCATAGAAAAAAAGCCTTCTTTTAGTAATGTACAGTTCAAATACTGTATGAACATGACCCCATCTCATCTCATCCCCCTGACTCTGGATACAAAACATTCATGTATTCGTTTGCAACTTTTCATACAATTTGCTTGCACCATTTCAGAGAAATTAAATATTTAAAATGGAAATAAATTGGTAACTGCAGTAACAAACAACACTGTACATGCTAATAGTACATCCATGTAAGCAGTACATACATGCTCAGGAGTTGTTTTTTTGGATCGGTATATACTTGTCATTATCCACTTCAACCATTTTAATTCCCCCCTTTTAAATTATTGTACTGGTTGATGTGTATGTATATATATATATATATATATATATATATATATATATAGATATATATCTATATATATATATATATATATATATTTCAACCATTATCACCTACAGTACAGTAGCATACAGTGCTCCCACTGCAGCAAGGGATTCTGGGAAATGACATGCAATGTTTACTCGCTCATCCCACAACGTGGCGGTATCAAATATAGCGTTTTCCCAGTTATTATATCCCTGCAGGATGTAGGATAATCCCAGCCAAACCCACATACTTACTACATTCCCGTTATGTCACATGTATTATTTCCTGTGAAGGAAGCGCTATGTATATTCCCATTATGGTCACAAATTGGACGATACTGTATTTCCATTATGTCTCCTATTATTTTCCCATGATATCTCATAGAATACTGTCATCCAAAACCACATCATTATTGAATGATTGAAAATGATGCCTCCGTTTTATGTCAAGATTGTCTTGACACTTAGACCCCCAAGATTTCAATAGCGCCTCACTTAAAAGATGACATTATTTTTGATTCAAATGAACTTTTATGGTGCAGAAGCCGCATGGTGCCTGTGCCTACAGTGTATGTATTTGTCAGTGTGTCTCTATATGCATTTCTGTCTCTTGCTGGCCGCCAGCCTGTGTGATGATGTCAGCCTGTCTGTGATGTAAGAGAGACATTGTGATATCATCACATACTGTAGGCAGGATGGCAGGTGTAAAGCTTCTAAAAGAGAGAGGGAGGGAGAGAGGTAGAGGAGAGAGAGGGAGAAAGAGGGAGAGAGAGAGCAAGCAGCTCCTCCCTCCCATGCAAATGACTGGAGGCAGAGGAGTAGAGGGACAGAAGCCTGTGCTGCTTGTAATGGGACAGGATTTGGGGTGCTGTTTCATGCTCTATCTCCCTCCCTCCCACTGTCTCAGGTGCAGAAAGTTTTCAAGGGAGAGAGGAAAGGAAGAGGAAAATGGAAGCTGAGGAGAGCTGGTCCTGTCCCTCTTGTTGGTAAAGAGGGGGCATCCAGAAAGAGGTAAGGAGATAGTTTTATTTTAATTCAAGAAGGAGTGCCTGGTGGCGAAGCTGGTGTGCTCTGTCACACTAGAGACCCCTCCCTGTGTGTGTGTGTGTGTGCGTGCGTGCGTCTGCAGGGGGTATCTGTCCCATCCATAGATATCAGGGGTACTGCAGCTGCTGCTGCTGTTCAAACTTTTGCTTTAGGCCCATTCCTTTGATGTTAATAAGCGTTTCTAGTACAATCTTTTTCGCTCTGTTCACCCACATCTTTACATTACCTCGTGTGTGTGTGTGTGTGTGTGTGTGTATGTGTATGTGTGTGTACGTGTGTATAGCATGTGTTTGAAACACTATACTGTATCTGCATAGAAAAAAAGCCTTCTTTTAGTAATGTACAGTTCAAATACTGTATGAACATGACCCCATCTCATCTCATCCCCCTGACTCTGGATACAAAACATTCATGTATTCGTTTGCAACTTTTCATACAATTTGCTTGCACCATTTCAGAGAAATTAAATATTTAAAATGGAAATAAATTGGTAACTGCAGTAACAAACAACACTGTACATGCTAATAGTACATCCATGTAAGCAGTACATACATGCTCAGGAGTTGTTTTTTTGGATCGGTATATACTTGTCATTATCCACTTCAACCATTTTAATTCCCCCCTTTTAAATTATTGTACTGGTTGATGTGTATGTATATATATATATATATATATATATATAGATATATATCTATATATCTATATATATATATATATATATATATATATTTCAACCATTATCACCTACAGTACAGTAGCATACAGTGCTCCCACTGCAGCAAGGGATTCTGGGAAATGACATGCAATGTTTACTCGCTCATCCCACAACGTGGCGGTATCAAATATAGCGTTTTCCCAGTTATTATATCCCTGCAGGATGTAGGATAATCCCAGCCAAACCCACATACTTACTACATTCCCGTTATGTCACATGTATTATTTCCTGTGAAGGAAGCGCTATGTATATTCCCATTATGGTCACAAATTGGACGATACTGTATTTCCATTATGTCTCCTATTATTTTCCCATGATATCTCATAGAATACTGTCATCCAAAACCACATCATTATTGAATGATTGAAAATGATGCCTCCGTTTTATGTCAAGATTGTCTTGACACTTAGACCCCCAAGATTTCAATAGCGCCTCACTTAAAAGATGACATTATTTTTGATTCAAATGAACTTTTATGGTGCAGAAGCCGCATGGTGCCTGTGCCTACAGTGTATGTATTTGTCAGTGTGTCTCTATCTGCATTTCTGTCTCTTGCTGGCCGCCAGCCTGTGTGATGATGTCAGCCTGTCTGTGATGTAAGAGAGACATTGTGATATCATCACATACTGTAGGCAGGATGGCAGGTGTAAAGCTTCTAAAAGAGAGAGGGAGGGAGAGAGGTAGAGGAGAGAGAGGGAGAAAGAGGGAGAGAGAGAGCAAGCAGCTCCTCCCTCCCATGCAAATGACTGGAGGCAGAGGAATAGAGGGACAGAAGCCTGTGCTGCTTGTAATGGGACAGGATTTGGGGTGCTGTTTCATGCTCTATCTCCCTCCCTCCCACTGTCTCAGGTGCAGAAAGTTTTCAAGGGAGAGAGGAAAGGAAGAGGAAAATGGAAGCTGAGGAGAGCTGGTCCTGTCCCTCTTGTTGGTAAAGAGGGGGCATCCAGAAAGAGGTAAGGAGATAGTTTTATTTTAATTCAAGAAGGAGTGCCTGGTGGCGAAGCTGGTGTGCTCTGTCACACTACAGACCCCTCCCTGTGTGTGTGTGTGTGCGTGCGTGCGTCTGCAGGGGGTATCTGTCCCATCCATAGATATCAGGGGTACTGCAGCTGCTGCTGCTGTTCAAACTTTTGCTTTAGGCCCATTCCTTTGATGTTAATAAGCGTTTCTAGTACAATCTTTTTCGCTCTGTTCACCCACATCTTTACATTACCTCGTGTGTGTGTGTGTGTGTGTGTATGTGTATGTGTGTGTACGTGTGTATAGCATGTGTTTGAAACACTATACTGTATCTGCATAGAAAAAAAGCCTTCTTTTAGTAATGTACAGTTCAAATACTGTATGAACATGACCCCATCTCATCTCATCCCCCTGACTCTGGATACAAAACATTCATGTATTCGTTTGCAACTTTTCATACAATTTGCTTGCACCATTTCAGAGAAATTAAATATTTAAAATGGAAATAAATTGGTAACTGCAGTAACAAACAACACTGTACATGCTAATAGTACATCCATGTAAGCAGTACATACATGCTCAGGAGTTGTTTTTTTGGATCGGTATATACTTGTCATTATCCACTTCAACCATTTTAATTCCCCCCTTTTAAATTATTGTACTGGTTGATGTGTATGTATATATATATATATATATATATATATATATATATATAGATATATATCTATATATATATATATATATATATATTTCAACCATTATCACCTACAGTACAGTAGCATACAGTGCTCCCACTGCAGCAAGGGATTCTGGGAAATGACATGCAATGTTTACTCGCTCATCCCACAACGTGGCGGTATCAAATATAGCGTTTTCCCAGTTATTATATCCCTGCAGGATGTAGGATAATCCCAGCCAAACCCACATACTTACTACATTCCCGTTATGTCACATGTATTATTTCCTGTGAAGGAAGCGCTATGTATATTCCCATTATGGTCACAAATTGGACGATACTGTATTTCCATTATGTCTCCTATTATTTTCCCATGATATCTCATAGAATACTGTCATCCAAAACCACATCATTATTGAATGATTGAAAATGATGCCTCCGTTTTATGTCAAGATTGTCTTGACACTTAGACCCCCAAGATTTCAATAGCGCCTCACTTAAAAGATGACATTATTTTTGATTCAAATGAACTTTTATGGTGCAGAAGCCGCATGGTGCCTGTGCCTACAGTGTATGTATTTGTCAGTGTGTCTCTATATGCATTTCTGTCTCTTGCTGGCCGCCAGCCTGTGTGATGATGTCAGCCTGTCTGTGATGTAAGAGAGACATTGTGATATCATCACATACTGTAGGCAGGATGGCAGGTGTAAAGCTTCTAAAAGAGAGAGGGAGGGAGAGAGGTAGAGGAGAGAGAGGGAGAAAGAGGGAGAGAGAGAGCAAGCAGCTCCTCCCTCCCATGCAAATGACTGGAGGCAGAGGAGTAGAGGGACAGAAGCCTGTGCTGCTTGTAATGGGACAGGATTTGGGGTGCTGTTTCATGCTCTATCTCCCTCCCTCCCACTGTCTCAGGTGCAGAAAGTTTTCAAGGGAGAGAGGAAAGGAAGAGGAAAATGGAAGCTGAGGAGAGCTGGTCCTGTCCCTCTTGTTGGTAAAGAGGGGGCATCCAGAAAGAGGTAAGGAGATAGTTTTATTTTAATTCAAGAAGGAGTGCCTGGTGGCGAAGCTGGTGTGCTCTGTCACACTAGAGACCCCTCCCTGTGTGTGTGTGTGTGTGCGTGCGTGCGTCTGCAGGGGGTATCTGTCCCATCCATAGATATCAGGGGTACTGCAGCTGCTGCTGCTGTTCAAACTTTTGCTTTAGGCCCATTCCTTTGATGTTAATAAGCGTTTCTAGTACAATCTTTTTCGCTCTGTTCACCCACATCTTTACATTACCTCGTGTGTGTGTGTGTGTGTGTGTGTGTATGTGTATGTGTGTGTACGTGTGTATAGCATGTGTTTGAAACACTATACTGTATCTGCATAGAAAAAAAGCCTTCTTTTAGTAATGTACAGTTCAAATACTGTATGAACATGACCCCATCTCATCTCATCCCCCTGACTCTGGATACAAAACATTCATGTATTCGTTTGCAACTTTTCATACAATTTGCTTGCACCATTTCAGAGAAATTAAATATTTAAAATGGAAATAAATTGGTAACTGCAGTAACAAACAACACTGTACATGCTAATAGTACATCCATGTAAGCAGTACATACATGCTCAGGAGTTGTTTTTTTGGATCGGTATATACTTGTCATTATCCACTTCAACCATTTTAATTCCCCCCTTTTAAATTATTGTACTGGTTGATGTGTATGTATATATATATATATATATATATATATAGATATATATCTATATATCTATATATATATATATATATATATATATATATTTCAACCATTATCACCTACAGTACAGTAGCATACAGTGCTCCCACTGCAGCAAGGGATTCTGGGAAATGACATGCAATGTTTACTCGCTCATCCCACAACGTGGCGGTATCAAATATAGCGTTTTCCCAGTTATTATATCCCTGCAGGATGTAGGATAATCCCAGCCAAACCCACATACTTACTACATTCCCGTTATGTCACATGTATTATTTCCTGTGAAGGAAGCGCTATGTATATTCCCATTATGGTCACAAATTGGACGATACTGTATTTCCATTATGTCTCCTATTATTTTCCCATGATATCTCATAGAATACTGTCATCCAAAACCACATCATTATTGAATGATTGAAAATGATGCCTCCGTTTTATGTCAAGATTGTCTTGACACTTAGACCCCCAAGATTTCAATAGCGCCTCACTTAAAAGATGACATTATTTTTGATTCAAATGAACTTTTATGGTGCAGAAGCCGCATGGTGCCTGTGCCTACAGTGTATGTATTTGTCAGTGTGTCTCTATCTGCATTTCTGTCTCTTGCTGGCCGCCAGCCTGTGTGATGATGTCAGCCTGTCTGTGATGTAAGAGAGACATTGTGATATCATCACATACTGTAGGCAGGATGGCAGGTGTAAAGCTTCTAAAAGAGAGAGGGAGGGAGAGAGGTAGAGGAGAGAGAGGGAGAAAGAGGGAGAGAGAGAGCAAGCAGCTCCTCCCTCCCATGCAAATGACTGGAGGCAGAGGAATAGAGGGACAGAAGCCTGTGCTGCTTGTAATGGGACAGGATTTGGGGTGCTGTTTCATGCTCTATCTCCCTCCCTCCCACTGTCTCAGGTGCAGAAAGTTTTCAAGGGAGAGAGGAAAGGAAGAGGAAAATGGAAGCTGAGGAGAGCTGGTCCTGTCCCTCTTGTTGGTAAAGAGGGGGCATCCAGAAAGAGGTAAGGAGATAGTTTTATTTTAATTCAAGAAGGAGTGCCTGGTGGCGAAGCTGGTGTGCTCTGTCACACTACAGACCCCTCCCTGTGTGTGTGTGTGTGCGTGCGTGCGTCTGCAGGGGGTATCTGTCCCATCCATAGATATCAGGGGTACTGCAGCTGCTGCTGCTGTTCAAACTTTTGCTTTAGGCCCATTCCTTTGATGTTAATAAGCGTTTCTAGTACAATCTTTTTCGCTCTGTTCACCCACATCTTTACATTACCTCGTGTGTGTGTGTGTGTGTGTGTATGTGTATGTGTGTGTACGTGTGTATAGCATGTGTTTGAAACACTATACTGTATCTGCATAGAAAAAAAGCCTTCTTTTAGTAATGTACAGTTCAAATACTGTATGAACATGACCCCATCTCATCTCATCCCCCTGACTCTGGATACAAAACATTCATGTATTCGTTTGCAACTTTTCATACAATTTGCTTGCACCATTTCAGAGAAATTAAATATTTAAAATGGAAATAAATTGGTAACTGCAGTAACAAACAACACTGTACATGCTAATAGTACATCCATGTAAGCAGTACATACATGCTCAGGAGTTGTTTTTTTGGATCGGTATATACTTGTCATTATCCACTTCAACCATTTTAATTCCCCCCTTTTAAATTATTGTACTGGTTGATGTGTATGTATATATATATATATATATATATATATATATATATATATATAGATATATATCTATATATATATATATATATATATATTTCAACCATTATCACCTACAGTACAGTAGCATACAGTGCTCCCACTGCAGCAAGGGATTCTGGGAAATGACATGCAATGTTTACTCGCTCATCCCACAACGTGGCGGTATCAAATATAGCGTTTTCCCAGTTATTATATCCCTGCAGGATGTAGGATAATCCCAGCCAAACCCACATACTTACTACATTCCCGTTATGTCACATGTATTATTTCCTGTGAAGGAAGCGCTATGTATATTCCCATTATGGTCACAAATTGGACGATACTGTATTTCCATTATGTCTCCTATTATTTTCCCATGATATCTCATAGAATACTGTCATCCAAAACCACATCATTATTGAATGATTGAAAATGATGCCTCCGTTTTATGTCAAGATTGTCTTGACACTTAGACCCCCAA
Organism: Ascaphus truei; assembly: GCF_040206685.1. Taxonomy (NCBI): domain Eukaryota; kingdom Metazoa; phylum Chordata; class Amphibia; order Anura; family Ascaphidae; genus Ascaphus; species Ascaphus truei. The sequence goes on from NW_027456829.1 coordinate 282,726, forward strand.
GATTTCAATAGCGCCTCACTTAAAAGATGACATTATTTTTGATTCAAATGAACTTTTATGGTGCAGAAGCCGCATGGTGCCTGTGCCTACAGTGTATGTATTTGTCAGTGTGTCTCTATATGCATTTCTGTCTCTTGCTGGCCGCCAGCCTGTGTGATGATGTCAGCCTGTCTGTGATGTAAGAGAGACATTGTGATATCATCACATACTGTAGGCAGGATGGCAGGTGTAAAGCTTCTAAAAGAGAGAGGGAGGGAGAGAGGTAGAGGAGAGAGAGGGAGAAAGAGGGAGAGAGAGAGCAAGCAGCTCCTCCCTCCCATGCAAATGACTGGAGGCAGAGGAGTAGAGGGACAGAAGCCTGTGCTGCTTGTAATGGGACAGGATTTGGGGTGCTGTTTCATGCTCTATCTCCCTCCCTCCCACTGTCTCAGGTGCAGAAAGTTTTCAAGGGAGAGAGGAAAGGAAGAGGAAAATGGAAGCTGAGGAGAGCTGGTCCTGTCCCTCTTGTTGGTAAAGAGGGGGCATCCAGAAAGAGGTAAGGAGATAGTTTTATTTTAATTCAAGAAGGAGTGCCTGGTGGCGAAGCTGGTGTGCTCTGTCACACTAGAGACCCCTCCCTGTGTGTGTGTGTGTGTGCGTGCGTGCGTCTGCAGGGGGTATCTGTCCCATCCATAGATATCAGGGGTACTGCAGCTGCTGCTGCTGTTCAAACTTTTGCTTTAGGCCCATTCCTTTGATGTTAATAAGCGTTTCTAGTACAATCTTTTTCGCTCTGTTCACCCACATCTTTACATTACCTCGTGTGTGTGTGTGTGTGTGTGTGTGTATGTGTATGTGTGTGTACGTGTGTATAGCATGTGTTTGAAACACTATACTGTATCTGCATAGAAAAAAAGCCTTCTTTTAGTAATGTACAGTTCAAATACTGTATGAACATGACCCCATCTCATCTCATCCCCCTGACTCTGGATACAAAACATTCATGTATTCGTTTGCAACTTTTCATACAATTTGCTTGCACCATTTCAGAGAAATTAAATATTTAAAATGGAAATAAATTGGTAACTGCAGTAACAAACAACACTGTACATGCTAATAGTACATCCATGTAAGCAGTACATACATGCTCAGGAGTTGTTTTTTTGGATCGGTATATACTTGTCATTATCCACTTCAACCATTTTAATTCCCCCCTTTTAAATTATTGTACTGGTTGATGTGTATGTATATATATATATATATATATATATATAGATATATATCTATATATCTATATATATATATATATATATATATATATTTCAACCATTATCACCTACAGTACAGTAGCATACAGTGCTCCCACTGCAGCAAGGGATTCTGGGAAATGACATGCAATGTTTACTCGCTCATCCCACAACGTGGCGGTATCAAATATAGCGTTTTCCCAGTTATTATATCCCTGCAGGATGTAGGATAATCCCAGCCAAACCCACATACTTACTACATTCCCGTTATGTCACATGTATTATTTCCTGTGAAGGAAGCGCTATGTATATTCCCATTATGGTCACAAATTGGACGATACTGTATTTCCATTATGTCTCCTATTATTTTCCCATGATATCTCATAGAATACTGTCATCCAAAACCACATCATTATTGAATGATTGAAAATGATGCCTCCGTTTTATGTCAAGATTGTCTTGACACTTAGACCCCCAAGATTTCAATAGCGCCTCACTTAAAAGATGACATTATTTTTGATTCAAATGAACTTTTATGGTGCAGAAGCCGCATGGTGCCTGTGCCTACAGTGTATGTATTTGTCAGTGTGTCTCTATCTGCATTTCTGTCTCTTGCTGGCCGCCAGCCTGTGTGATGATGTCAGCCTGTCTGTGATGTAAGAGAGACATTGTGATATCATCACATACTGTAGGCAGGATGGCAGGTGTAAAGCTTCTAAAAGAGAGAGGGAGGGAGAGAGGTAGAGGAGAGAGAGGGAGAAAGAGGGAGAGAGAGAGCAAGCAGCTCCTCCCTCCCATGCAAATGACTGGAGGCAGAGGAATAGAGGGACAGAAGCCTGTGCTGCTTGTAATGGGACAGGATTTGGGGTGCTGTTTCATGCTCTATCTCCCTCCCTCCCACTGTCTCAGGTGCAGAAAGTTTTCAAGGGAGAGAGGAAAGGAAGAGGAAAATGGAAGCTGAGGAGAGCTGGTCCTGTCCCTCTTGTTGGTAAAGAGGGGGCATCCAGAAAGAGGTAAGGAGATAGTTTTATTTTAATTCAAGAAGGAGTGCCTGGTGGCGAAGCTGGTGTGCTCTGTCACACTACAGACCCCTCCCTGTGTGTGTGTGTGTGCGTGCGTGCGTCTGCAGGGGGTATCTGTCCCATCCATAGATATCAGGGGTACTGCAGCTGCTGCTGCTGTTCAAACTTTTGCTTTAGGCCCATTCCTTTGATGTTAATAAGCGTTTCTAGTACAATCTTTTTCGCTCTGTTCACCCACATCTTTACATTACCTCGTGTGTGTGTGTGTGTGTGTGTATGTGTATGTGTGTGTACGTGTGTATAGCATGTGTTTGAAACACTATACTGTATCTGCATAGAAAAAAAGCCTTCTTTTAGTAATGTACAGTTCAAATACTGTATGAACATGACCCCATCTCATCTCATCCCCCTGACTCTGGATACAAAACATTCATGTATTCGTTTGCAACTTTTCATACAATTTGCTTGCACCATTTCAGAGAAATTAAATATTTAAAATGGAAATAAATTGGTAACTGCAGTAACAAACAACACTGTACATGCTAATAGTACATCCATGTAAGCAGTACATACATGCTCAGGAGTTGTTTTTTTGGATCGGTATATACTTGTCATTATCCACTTCAACCATTTTAATTGCCCCCTTTTAAATTATTGTACTGGTTGATGTGTATGTATATATATATATATATATATATATATATATATATATATATATATATATATATATATATATATATATATATATATAGATATATATCTATATATCTATATATATATATATATATATATATATATTTCAACCATTATCACCTACAGTACAGTAGCATACAGTGCTCCCACTGCAGCAAGGGATTCTGGGAAATGACATGCAATGTTTACTCGCTCATCCCACAACGTGGCGGTATCAAATATAGCGTTTTCCCAGTTATTATATCCCTGCAGGATGTAGGATAATCCCAGCCAAACCCACATACTTACTACATTCCCGTTATGTCACATGTATTATTTCCTGTGAAGGAAGCGCTATGTATATTCCCATTATGGTCACAAATTGGACGATACTGTATTTCCATTATGTCTCCTATTATTTTCCCATGATATCTCATAGAATACTGTCATCCAAAACCACATCATTATTGAATGATTGAAAATGATGCCTCCGTTTTATGTCAAGATTGTCTTGACACTTAGACCCCCAAGATTTCAATAGCGCCTCATTTAAAAGATGACATTATTTTTGATTCAAATGAACTTTTATGGTGCAGAAGCCGCATGGTGCCTGTGCCTACAGTGTATGTATTTGTCAGTGTGTCTCTATCTGCATTTCTGTCTCTTGCTGGCCGCCAGCCTGTGTGATGATGTCAGCCTGTCTGTGATGTAAGAGAGACATTGTGATATCATCACATACTGTAGGCAGGATGGCAGGTGTAAAGCTTCTAAAAGAGAGAGGGAGGGAGAGAGGTAGAGGAGAGAGAGGGAGAAAGAGGGAGAGAGAGAGCAAGCAGCTCCTCCCTCCCATGCAAATGACTGGAGGCAGAGGAGTAGAGGGACAGAAGCCTGTGCTGCTTGTAATGGGACAGGATTTGGGGTGCTGTTTCATGCTCTATCTCCCTCCCTCCCACTGTCTCAGGTGCAGAAAGTTTTCAAGGGAGAGAGGAAAGGAAGAGGAAAATGGAAGCTGAGGAGAGCTGGTCCTGTCCCTCTTGTTGGTAAAGAGGGGGCATCCAGAAAGAGGTAAGGAGATAGTTTTATTTTAATTCAAGAAGGAGTGCCTGGTGGCGAAGCTGGTGTGCTCTGTCACACTACAGACCCCTCCCTGTGTGTGTGTGTGTGCGTGCGTGCGTCTGCAGGGGGTATCTGTCCCATCCATAGATATCAGGGGTACTGCAGCTGCTGCTGCTGTTCAAACTTTTGCTTTAGGCCCATTCCTTTGATGTTAATAAGCGTTTCTAGTACAATCTTTTTCGCTCTGTTCACCCACATCTTTACATTACCTCGTGTGTGTGTGTGTGTGTGTATGTGTATGTGTGTGTACGTGTGTATAGCATGTGTTTGAAACACTATACTGTATCTGCATAGAAAAAAAGCCTTCTTTTAGTAATGTACAGTTCAAATACTGTATGAACATGACCCCATCTCATCTCATCCCCCTGACTCTGGATACAAAACATTCATGTATTCGTTTGCAACTTTTCATACAATTTGCTTGCACCATTTCAGAGAAATTAAATATTTAAAATGGAAATAAATTGGTAACTGCAGTAACAAACAACACTGTACATGCTAATAGTACATCCATGTAAGCAGTACATACATGCTCAGGAGTTGTTTTTTTGGATCGGTATATACTTGTCATTATCCACTTCAACCATTTTAATTGCCCCCTTTTAAATTATTGTACTGGTTGATGTGTATGTATATATATATATATATATATATATATATATATATATATATATATATATATAGATATATATATCTATATATCTATATATATATATATATATATATATATATTTCAACCATTATCACCTACAGTACAGTAGCATACAGTGCTCCCACTGCAGCAAGGGATTCTGGGAAATGACATGCAATGTTTACTCGCTCATCCCACAACGTGGCGGTATCAAATATAGCGTTTTCCCAGTTATTATATCCCTGCAGGATGTAGGATAATCCCAGCCAAACCCACATACTTACTACATTCCCGTTATGTCACATGTATTATTTCCTGTGAAGGAAGCGCTATGTATATTCCCATTATGGTCACAAATTGGACGATACTGTATTTCCATTATGTCTCCTATTATTTTCCCATGATATCTCATAGAATACTGTCATCCAAAACCACATCATTATTGAATGATTGAAAATGATGCCTCCGTTTTATGTCAAGATTGTCTTGACACTTAGACCCCCAAGATTTCAATAGCGCCTCACTTAAAAGATGACATTATTTTTGATTCAAATGAACTTTTATGGTGCAGAAGCCGCATGGTGCCTGTGCCTACAGTGTATGTATTTGTCAGTGTGTCTCTATCTGCATTTCTGTCTCTTGCTGGCCGCCAGCCTGTGTGATGATGTCAGCCTGTCTGTGATGTAAGAGAGACATTGTGATATCATCACATACTGTAGGCAGGATGGCAGGTGTAAAGCTTCTAAAAGAGAGAGGGAGGGAGAGAGGTAGAGGAGAGAGAGGGAGAAAGAGGGAGAGAGAGAGCAAGCAGCTCCTCCCTCCCATGCAAATGACTGGAGGCAGAGGAATAGAGGGACAGAAGCCTGTGCTGCTTGTAATGGGACAGGATTTGGGGTGCTGTTTCATGCTCTATCTCCCTCCCTCCCACTGTCTCAGGTGCAGAAAGTTTTCAAGGGAGAGAGGAAAGGAAGAGGAAAATGGAAGCTGAGGAGAGCTGGTCCTGTCCCTCTTGTTGGTAAAGAGGGGGCATCCAGAAAGAGGTAAGGAGATAGTTTTATTTTAATTCAAGAAGGAGTGCCTGGTGGCGAAGCTGGTGTGCTCTGTCACACTACAGACCCCTCCCTGTGTGTGTGTGTGTGCGTGCGTGCGTCTGCAGGGGGTATCTGTCCCATCCATAGATATCAGGGGTACTGCAGCTGCTGCTGCTGTTCAAACTTTTGCTTTAGGCCCATTCCTTTGATGTTAATAAGCGTTTCTAGTACAATCTTTTTCGCTCTGTTCACCCACATCTTTACATTACCTCGTGTGTGTGTGTGTGTGTGTATGTGTATGTGTGTGTACGTGTGTATAGCATGTGTTTGAAACACTATACTGTATCTGCATAGAAAAAAAGCCTTCTTTTAGTAATGTACAGTTCAAATACTGTATGAACATGACCCCATCTCATCTCATCCCCCTGACTCTGGATACAAAACATTCATGTATTCGTTTGCAACTTTTCATACAATTTGCTTGCACCATTTCAGAGAAATTAAATATTTAAAATGGAAATAAATTGGTAACTGCAGTAACAAACAACACTGTACATGCTAATAGTACATCCATGTAAGCAGTACATACATGCTCAGGAGTTGTTTTTTTGGATCGGTATATACTTGTCATTATCCACTTCAACCATTTTAATTGCCCCCTTTTAAATTATTGTACTGGTTGATGTGTATGTATATATATATATATATATATATATATATATATATATATATATATATATATATATATATATATATATATAGATATATATCTATATATCTATATATATATATATATATATATATATTTCAACCATTATCACCTACAGTACAGTAGCATACAGTGCTCCCACTGCAGCAAGGGATTCTGGGAAATGACATGCAATGTTTACTCGCTCATCCCACAACGTGGCGGTATCAAATATAGCGTTTTCCCAGTTATTATATCCCTGCAGGATGTAGGATAATCCCAGCCAAACCCACATACTTACTACATTCCCGTTATGTCACATGTATTATTTCCTGTGAAGGAAGCGCTATGTATATTCCCATTATGGTCACAAATTGGACGATACTGTATTTCCATTATGTCTCCTATTATTTTCCCATGATATCTCATAGAATACTGTCATCCAAAACCACATCATTATTGAATGATTGAAAATGATGCCTCCGTTTTATGTCAAGATTGTCTTGACACTTAGACCCCCAAGATTTCAATAGCGCCTCACTTAAAAGATGACATTATTTTTGATTCAAATGAACTTTTATGGTGCAGAAGCCGCATGGTGCCTGTGCCTACAGTGTATGTATTTGTCAGTGTGTCTCTATCTGCATTTCTGTCTCTTGCTGGCCGCCAGCCTGTGTGATGATGTCAGCCTGTCTGTGATGTAAGAGAGACATTGTGATATCATCACATACTGTAGGCAGGATGGCAGGTGTAAAGCTTCTAAAAGAGAGAGGGAGGGAGAGAGGTAGAGGAGAGAGAGGGAGAAAGAGGGAGAGAGAGAGCAAGCAGCTCCTCCCTCCCATGCAAATGACTGGAGGCAGAGGAATAGAGGGACAGAAGCCTGTGCTGCTTGTAATGGGACAGGATTTGGGGTGCTGTTTCATGCTCTATCTCCCTCCCTCCCACTGTCTCAGGTGCAGAAAGTTTTCAAGGGAGAGAGGAAAGGAAGAGGAAAATGGAAGCTGAGGAGAGCTGGTCCTGTCCCTCTTGTTGGTAAAGAGGGGGCATCCAGAAAGAGGTAAGGAGATAGTTTTATTTTAATTCAAGAAGGAGTGCCTGGTGGCGAAGCTGGTGTGCTCTGTCACACTACAGACCCCTCCCTGTGTGTGTGTGTGTGCGTGCGTGCGTCTGCAGGGGGTATCTGTCCCATCCATAGATATCAGGGGTACTGCAGCTGCTGCTGCTGTTCAAACTTTTGCTTTAGGCCCATTCCTTTGATGTTAATAAGCGTTTCTAGTACAATCTTTTTCGCTCTGTTCACCCACATCTTTACATTACCTCGTGTGTGTGTGTGTGTGTGTATGTGTATGTGTGTGTACGTGTGTATAGCATGTGTTTGAAACACTATACTGTATCTGCATAGAAAAAAAGCCTTCTTTTAGTAATGTACAGTTCAAATACTGTATGAACATGACCCCATCTCATCTCATCCCCCTGACTCTGGATACAAAACATTCATGTATTCGTTTGCAACTTTTCATACAATTTGCTTGCACCATTTCAGAGAAATTAAATATTTAAAATGGAAATAAATTGGTAACTGCAGTAACAAACAACACTGTACATGCTAATAGTACATCCATGTAAGCAGTACATACATGCTCAGGAGTTGTTTTTTTGGATCGGTATATACTTGTCATTATCCACTTCAACCATTTTAATTGCCCCCTTTTAAATTATTGTACTGGTTGATGTGTATGTATATATATATATATATATATATATATATATATATATATATATATATATATATATAGATATATATATCTATATATCTATATATATATATATATATATATATATATTTCAACCATTATCACCTACAGTACAGTAGCATACAGTGCTCCCACTGCAGCAAGGGATTCTGGGAAATGACATGCAATGTTTACTCGCTCATCCCACAACGTGGCGGTATCAAATATAGCGTTTTCCCAGTTATTATATCCCTGCAGGATGTAGGATAATCCCAGCCAAACCCACATACTTACTACATTCCCGTTATGTCACATGTATTATTTCCTGTGAAGGAAGCGCTATGTATATTCCCATTATGGTCACAAATTGGACGATACTGTATTTCCATTATGTCTCCTATTATTTTCCCATGATATCTCATAGAATACTGTCATCCAAAACCACATCATTATTGAATGATTGAAAATGATGCCTCCGTTTTATGTCAAGATTGTCTTGACACTTAGACCCCCAAGATTTCAATAGCGCCTCACTTAAAAGATGACATTATTTTTGATTCAAATGAACTTTTATGGTGCAGAAGCCGCATGGTGCCTGTGCCTACAGTGTATGTATTTGTCAGTGTGTCTCTATCTGCATTTCTGTCTCTTGCTGGCCGCCAGCCTGTGTGATGATGTCAGCCTGTCTGTGATGTAAGAGAGACATTGTGATATCATCACATACTGTAGGCAGGATGGCAGGTGTAAAGCTTCTAAAAGAGAGAGGGAGGGAGAGAGGTAGAGGAGAGAGAGGGAGAAAGAGGGAGAGAGAGAGCAAGCAGCTCCTCCCTCCCATGCAAATGACTGGAGGCAGAGGAATAGAGGGACAGAAGCCTGTGCTGCTTGTAATGGGACAGGATTTGGGGTGCTGTTTCATGCTCTATCTCCCTCCCTCCCACTGTCTCAGGTGCAGAAAGTTTTCAAGGGAGAGAGGAAAGGAAGAGGAAAATGGAAGCTGAGGAGAGCTGGTCCTGTCCCTCTTGTTGGTAAAGAGGGGGCATCCAGAAAGAGGTAAGGAGATAGTTTTATTTTAATTCAAGAAGGAGTGCCTGGTGGCGAAGCTGGTGTGCTCTGTCACACTACAGACCCCTCCCTGTGTGTGTGTGTGTGCGTGCGTGCGTCTGCAGGGGGTATCTGTCCCATCCATAGATATCAGGGGTACTGCAGCTGCTGCTGCTGTTCAAACTTTTGCTTTAGGCCCATTCCTTTGATGTTAATAAGCGTTTCTAGTACAATCTTTTTCGCTCTGTTCACCCACATCTTTACATTACCTCGTGTGTGTGTGTGTGTGTGTATGTGTATGTGTGTGTACGTGTGTATAGCATGTGTTTGAAACACTATACTGTATCTGCATAGAAAAAAAGCCTTCTTTTAGTAATGTACAGTTCAAATACTGTATGAACATGACCCCATCTCATCTCATCCCCCTGACTCTGGATACAAAACATTCATGTATTCGTTTGCAACTTTTCATACAATTTGCTTGCACCATTTCAGAGAAATTAAATATTTAAAATGGAAATAAATTGGTAACTGCAGTAACAAACAACACTGTACATGCTAATAGTACATCCATGTAAGCAGTACATACATGCTCAGGAGTTGTTTTTTTGGATCGGTATATACTTGTCATTATCCACTTCAACCATTTTAATTGCCCCCTTTTAAATTATTGTACTGGTTGATGTGTATGTATATATATATATATATATATATATATATATATATATATATATATATATATATATATATATATATATATAGATATATATCTATATATCTATATATATATATATATATATATATATTTCAACCATTATCACCTACAGTACAGTAGCATACAGTGCTCCCACTGCAGCAAGGGATTCTGGGAAATGACATGCAATGTTTACTCGCTCATCCCACAACGTGGCGGTATCAAATATAGCGTTTTCCCAGTTATTATATCCCTGCAGGATGTAGGATAATCCCAGCCAAACCCACATACTTACTACATTCCCGTTATGTCACATGTATTATTTCCTGTGAAGGAAGCGCTATGTATATTCCCATTATGGTCACAAATTGGACGATACTGTATTTCCATTATGTCTCCTATTATTTTCCCATGATATCTCATAGAATACTGTCATCCAAAACCACATCATTATTGAATGATTGAAAATGATGCCTCCGTTTTATGTCAAGATTGTCTTGACACTTAGACCCCCAAGATTTCAATAGCGCCTCACTTAAAAGATGACATTATTTTTGATTCAAATGAACTTTTATGGTGCAGAAGCCGCATGGTGCCTGTGCCTACAGTGTATGTATTTGTCAGTGTGTCTCTATCTGCATTTCTGTCTCTTGCTGGCCGCCAGCCTGTGTGATGATGTCAGCCTGTCTGTGATGTAAGAGAGACATTGTGATATCATCACATACTGTAGGCAGGATGGCAGGTGTAAAGCTTCTAAAAGAGAGAGGGAGGGAGAGAGGTAGAGGAGAGAGAGGGAGAAAGAGGGAGAGAGAGAGCAAGCAGCTCCTCCCTCCCATGCAAATGACTGGAGGCAGAGGAATAGAGGGACAGAAGCCTGTGCTGCTTGTAATGGGACAGGATTTGGGGTGCTGTTTCATGCTCTATCTCCCTCCCTCCCACTGTCTCAGGTGCAGAAAGTTTTCAAGGGAGAGAGGAAAGGAAGAGGAAAATGGAAGCTGAGGAGAGCTGGTCCTGTCCCTCTTGTTGGTAAAGAGGGGGCATCCAGAAAGAGGTAAGGAGATAGTTTTATTTTAATTCAAGAAGGAGTGCCTGGTGGCGAAGCTGGTGTGCTCTGTCACACTACAGACCCCTCCCTGTGTGTGTGTGTGTGCGTGCGTGCGTCTGCAGGGGGTATCTGTCCCATCCATAGATATCAGGGGTACTGCAGCTGCTGCTGCTGTTCAAACTTTTGCTTTAGGCCCATTCCTTTGATGTTAATAAGCGTTTCTAGTACAATCTTTTTCGCTCTGTTCACCCACATCTTTACATTACCTCGTGTGTGTGTGTGTGTGTGTATGTGTATGTGTGTGTACGTGTGTATAGCATGTGTTTGAAACACTATACTGTATCTGCATAGAAAAAAAGCCTTCTTTTAGTAATGTACAGTTCAAATACTGTATGAACATGACCCCATCTCATCTCATCCCCCTGACTCTGGATACAAAACATTCATGTATTCGTTTGCAACTTTTCATACAATTTGCTTGCACCATTACAGAGAAATTAAATATTTAAAATGGAAATAAATTGGTAACTGCAGTAACAAACAACACTGTACATGCTAATAGTACATCCATGTAAGCAGTACATACATGCTCAGGAGTTGTTTTTTTGGATCGGTATATACTTGTCATTATCCACTTCAACCATTTTAATTGCCCCCTTTTAAATTATTGTACTGGTTGATGTGTATGTATATATATATATATATATTATATATATATATATATATATATATATATATATATATATATATATAGATATATATCTATATATCTATATATATATATATATATATATATATTTCAACCATTATCACCTACAGTACAGTAGCATACAGTGCTCCCACTGCAGCAAGGGATTCTGGGAAATGACATGCAATGTTTACTCGCTCATCCCACAACGTGGCGGTATCAAATATAGCGTTTTCCCAGTTATTATATCCCTGCAGGATGTAGGATAATCCCAGCCAAACCCACATACTTACTACATTCCCGTTATGTCACATGTATTATTTCCTGTGAAGGGAAGCGCTATGTATATTCCCATTATGGTCACAAATTGGACGATACTGTATTTCCATTATGTCTCCTATTATTTTCCCATGATATCTCATAGAATACTGTCATCCAAAACCACATCATTATTGAATGATTGAAAATGATGCCTCCGTTTTATGTCAAGATTGTCTTGACACTTAGACCCCCAAGATTTCAATAGCGCCTCACTTAAAAGATGACATTATTTTTGATTCAAATGAACTTTTATGGTGCAGAAGCCGCATGGTGCCTGTGCCTACAGTGTATGTATTTGTCAGTGTGTCTCTATCTGCATTTCTGTCTCTTGCTGGCCGCCAGCCTGTGTGATGATGTCAGCCTGTCTGTGATGTAAGAGAGACATTGTGATATCATCACATACTGTAGGCAGGATGGCAGGTGTAAAGCTTCTAAAAGAGAGAGGGAGGGAGAGAGGTAGAGGAGAGAGAGGGAGAAAGAGGGAGAGAGAGAGCAAGCAGCTCCTCCCTCCCATGCAAATGACTGGAGGCAGAGGAGTAGAGGGACAGAAGCCTGTGCTGCTTGTAATGGGACAGGATTTGGGGTGCTGTTTCATGCTCTATCTCCCTCCCTCCCACTGTCTCAGGTGCAGAAAGTTTTCAAGGGAGAGAGGAAAGGAAGAGGAAAATGGAAGCTGAGGAGAGCTGGTCCTGTCCCTCTTGTTGGTAAAGAGGGGGCATCCAGAAAGAGGTAAGGAGATAGTTTTATTTTAATTCAAGAAGGAGTGCCTGGTGGCGAAGCTGGTGTGCTCTGTCACACTACAGACCCCTCCCTGTGTGTGTGTGTGTGCGTGCGTGCGTCTGCAGGGGGTATCTGTCCCATCCATAGATATCAGGGGTACTGCAGCTGCTGCTGCTGTTCAAACTTTTGCTTTAGGCCCATTCCTTTGATGTTAATAAGCGTTTCTAGTACAATCTTTTTCGCTCTGTTCACCCACATCTTTACATTACCTCGTGTGTGTGTGTGTGTGTGTGTGTGTATGTGTATGTGTGTGTACGTGTGTATAGCATGTGTTTGAAACACTATACTGTATCTGCATAGAAAAAAAGCCTTCTTTTAGTAATGTACAGTTCAAATACTGTATGAACATGACCCCATCTCATCTCATCCCCCTGACTCTGGATACAAAACATTCATGTATTCGTTTGCAACTTTTCATACAATTTGCTTGCACCATTTCAGAGAAATTAAATATTTAAAATGGAAATAAATTGGTAACTGCAGTAACAAACAACACTGTACATGCTAATAGTACATCCATGTAAGCAGTACATACATGCTCAGGAGTTGTTTTTTTGGATCGGTATATACTTGTCATTATCCACTTCAACCATTTTAATTCCCCCCTTTTAAATTATTGTACTGGTTGATGTGTATGTATATATATATATATATATATATATAGATATATATCTATATATCTATATATATATATATATATATATATATATATTTCAACCATTATCACCTACAGTACAGTAGCATACAGTGCTCCCACTGCAGCAAGGTTCTGGGAAATGACATGCAATGTTTACTCGCTCATCCCACAACGTGGCGGTATCAAATATAGCGTTTTCCCAGTTATTATATCCCTGCAGGATGTAGGATAATCCCAGCCAAACCCACATACTTACTACATTCCCGTTATGTCACATGTATTATTTCCTGTGAAGGAAGCGCTATGTATATTCCCATTATGGTCACAAATTGGACGATACTGTATTTCCATTATGTCTCCTATTATTTTCCCATGATATCTCATAGAATACTGTCATCCAAAACCACATCATTATTGAATGATTGAAAATGATGCCTCCGTTTTATGTCAAGATTGTCTTGACACTTAGACCCCCAAGATTTCAATAGCGCCTCACTTAAAAGATGACATTATTTTTGATTCAAATGAACTTTTATGGTGCAGAAGCCGCATGGTGCCTGTGCCTACAGTGTATGTATTTGTCAGTGTGTCTCTATCTGCATTTCTGTCTCTTGCTGGCCGCCAGCCTGTGTGATGATGTCAGCCTGTCTGTGATGTAAGAGAGACATTGTGATATCATCACATACTGTAGGCAGGATGGCAGGTGTAAAGCTTCTAAAAGAGAGAGGGAGGGAGAGAGGTAGAGGAGAGAGAGGGAGAAAGAGGGAGAGAGAGAGCAAGCAGCTCCTCCCTCCCATGCAAATGACTGGAGGCAGAGGAATAGAGGGACAGAAGCCTGTGCTGCTTGTAATGGGACAGGATTTGGGGTGCTGTTTCATGCTCTATCTCCCTCCCTCCCACTGTCTCAGGTGCAGAAAGTTTTCAAGGGAGAGAGGAAAGGAAGAGGAAAATGGAAGCTGAGGAGAGCTGGTCCTGTCCCTCTTGTTGGTAAAGAGGGGGCATCCAGAAAGAGGTAAGGAGATAGTTTTATTTTAATTCAAGAAGGAGTGCCTGGTGGCGAAGCTGGTGTGCTCTGTCACACTACAGACCCCTCCCTGTGTGTGTGTGTGTGCGTGCGTGCGTCTGCAGGGGGTATCTGTCCCATCCATAGATATCAGGGGTACTGCAGCTGCTGCTGCTGTTCAAACTTTTGCTTTAGGCCCATTCCTTTGATGTTAATAAGCGTTTCTAGTACAATCTTTTTCGCTCTGTTCACCCACATCTTTA